>NC_133648.1:14841211-15129496 GCF_009905375.1 Apium graveolens | reverse complement strand
CAGCTGTAATGGTTCATCAATTGTTGTTTCAAGCTTCTTTTTGAATGATGCTTTCCTTTGTTTGCCTTTCTGACAAGCATCACACAAACCATCCCTTGAGAATTCAACAAGAGGAATTCCTCTTACTAGGTCCTTTTTGACTAGATCATTCATTGTCTTGAAATTCAAATGGGATAGCTTCTTGTGCCATAGCCAACTCTCAACTGAACTTGCTTTGCTGAAGAGACAAGTAATAGATTCTGCATTTGCAGAGTTGAAGTCAGCTAAGTACACATTTCCTTTTCTAACTCCAGTTAGAACCACTTTGTTGTCTTTCTTACTAGTGACAACACAGGCTTCAGAATTGAAGGAAACTGTATTCCCTTTATCACATAGTTGACTGATGCTCAGTAAGTTATGTTTGAGACCATCAACTAATGCAACTTCATCAATGATGACATTCCTTGTTGAAATCAAGCCATATCCCATAGTAAACCCTTTGCTGTCATCTCCAAAGGTTATGCTAGGGCCAGCTCTTTCCTTAAACTCTGTGAGCAGGGAGAAATCTCCTGTCATGTGTCTTGAACAGCCACTGTCCAAGTACCATAGATTTCTTCTATTTCCCTGCACACCATAAAATCAATCAATTTGATTTTGGTACCCAAGTTTCCTTGGGTCCATTCTTGTTAGCCTTTCTCCTAGACTTCATTCCTCCTGCATCTCTAGACTTAGGTAACTTTGAGTCAACCTTGGTCTTGGATGTAGTTGGTTGAGGTGTAGGGTTAGTCACAGAATCATTTAGCACATTTGGAATATGATACGGCATGGATTGTGCATACATGTTATTCCACATAGGCATATTGTATGGCATTTGAGGCATACTAAATGCAGCAAGATAAGGATTGTTAAAATATGGCATATTTGCAAAATGTGCATAAGGATTCTGTTGAGACATAGTAGGCATAGCATGTAGAGATGATGCAGACATGTTAGGCATGGAAGAGGGTACAGTTATGGGGGTTTTCTTAATAGATTTGCAATTAGCAGATAGATGATTAATACTACTACAATGCACACAGCTTTTTCTAGGAGCATACCTATCAGGTGTGTAATTGTTATGTTTGTTAACACCTACCTTCCCATTTCTGTTAGATTTTCTTTTAGTTTCCTTTTTATCCTCAACCATCTTGAGCCTATTATTTAACTGTTCTAAGGTCATGTGCCCTATATTCACCTTACTGACATCTTTGGATGTGCTTGCTTCTTCTTTAACAAAGTTCTTGGAAGTTGAACCAAACTTTTTGTTGAGTTTCTTTGATTTTCACTATTAGAAACATCTGCCTGTTTTAATTGAGGAACCTTCAACGGATGCTCATTTTCTTCCTTCAACGGATAACCTTCATCATCCGTTGATTCCACATCCGTTGACAGCCCATCAATTAATTCCAGTTTCTTTTTGTTTTTATCCCAGGCAGTTTCACAGAATGATTCAATTCCTTGGACCTTGGTAATTTGAGCACTAACATCCCTAGATGTTTTCCAGGCTTTAATCACCTCTTGCTCTCTCTTTAATTGATTAGAAAGTATTTCTACTTTCTTAATAGATTCAGCTAGTTCATTCTCAACAGATATACAATGCAGCTTGGTTTTCTCTAGGTCAATCAACTTATCTTCTAACATAGCATTTCTATTACTTAAAAACAGATTGTTCTCTTTAATCCTACTATTTTGTTTAGCAAGAGATTTAAGAGACACACGCAAATGATACAATTCAGTAGACATGTCATTAAAAGCATCATTGCACTCTTCTTTAGTAAGTTGTGTTACATCAGTAGTGATTACCTGAGTTGTTACCTGATTGCTTGATGAACTAACTTCATTTTCCTCAGAATCAGCCATGAGAGCTAAGTTGACATACTCCACATCTTCATTCTCTTCCTCTCCATCAGCTGCCCAATCTTTTTCTTGAGTAATGAAAGCCCTTTCCTTTTGCTTGAGTAGATCAAAATATTTCTTCTTGTAATCTACTTGGTCAAATTTCTTCTTTTCAGAGGTTGGCTTTCTGCACTCATTTGCAAAGTGTCCACTTATACCACAATTGAAACACTTGAACTTTGATTTGTCCACCATGTTCTTATGAGGTTTAGTGGCTCTAGTGTTTTTCTTAAACTTCATCTTTGCAAATCTCCTGGACAGAAATGCAAGATGCTCATCAACACTATCAGAGTCATCTTGACTGGAGTTGTCTTCATTCTCAGCAACTTGCTCTTTTCCTTTGCTTGATTCCTGATATCTTGTACCATCTTTGGAGTTTGATGTAGATCTCACAGTTTCTTGTCTGCATTCCCTCTCATTTTCAGCTACCAATGCAACTGAACTTCCTTTCTTTCTCCCCTTCTCCAATACCTCATCCTGTTCCAACTCTAGTTCATAAGTCTTCAAGATTCCATATAATCTTTCAAGAGTGAAGTCCTTATAATCCTGAGAGTTTCTTAAGGAGACAGTCATGGGTTTCCATTCCTTTGGCAAGGATCTTAAGAATTTAAGATTTGAATCCTTCACCTGGTACACTCTACCATACAGCTTCAATCCATTCAACAGCTTTTGGAATCTGTTAAATGTGTCATTTAAAGATTCATTTTCTTCAAAATGAAAATACTCATACTGTTGAATGAGAAGCTGCATCTTGTTCTCTTTTACTTGTTCTGTACCTTCACACAGCAGCTGAACTGTGTCCCAAACCTCTTTGCCAGTTGAGCAATTTATCACATTATCAAACATATCCTTGTCAAGACCATTAAACAAAATGTTCATAGCCTTCTTATCCTTGTGGACTTCTTCTGTGTCTTCCATTGTCCATTCTGCTCTAGGTTTTGGAATGGATTGACCAACAGCAATTGTGGCCGTAGCAACTGTGGCTACTTTGTGGGGAATGTGAGGACCATTCTCAATACAGTTTACATAACCTTCATCTTGGGAGAGTAGATGAAGGTGCATTTTCACCTTCCAGTGGTGATAACTGTCTCTGTCAAGAACTGGGATTTTTACTCCAATATCCTTCTTACTCATCTTTGTTAGATTCCAAGATCTTTAAACTCTTTGTTTGTTAAGAGCCTGCTCTGATACCAATTGTTATTTCTAGAGAACTAACAATGAGATTTACAGAAGGGGGGTTGAATGTAAATCTCAAAACTTTTTCAAGTTTTGAGCAGTTTATAAAGACTGTGTGTTCAAGATGAACAAGTGTGTGAATTGCTTTAAGCTGATACAGACAGATATATATTCAAACACAAATGTAAAGAACACAATAAACCTTTAAAAACTTTTCTGGTGGATTTGTTGTTCCACCAGAGATGGTATTTCAGAAATTCTGTGATCTAAGAATTTGATCACAGCTGCATCCTAGTACAAACTAGATAATTTTTCTCTCAAGATTTTTCTAAACAGCTCTGGAAAAATTCTTATCTACTTACTAGCTACTACTTGGTTTATATATTACCAAGTTTACAAGTGAAGACAAGGATATATAAAATAATAAATTAAGATCTCCACTTGTTTCTTCTCCAGTTCACTCCAGTACTTTGTTGACTTAATGTCTCTTTATACTAGAGTAGAACGGCTGCTTTTTCTGATGTTCCTGAAATTAGGCTGCCACATTTCAGTTATCTCTGTTCACCCACGTGCCTCTGTTTGTAGGTACAACTACCACTTATCAACGGTTAATCAACAGAACATCCGTTAAAGCTTTCATCCGTTGATGCACTCATCCGTTGAAGGATGGTATCCGTTGAAGCTTTAGAGACATCCGTTGAAGCTTAGCTTCTCATCCGTTGAAGGTCTTTAAGTCATCCGTTGATACCACTTCATTTATACAAAATTACAAGGCATGAAATATTTACAATTGGCCTTCCTATCTGCATATCTTCTAGTAGTCAACATGACTCATAGTTTCTCTCAACTTCTAAGAATTACATCTTAAATACAGAGACTGAAATATGCTACAACACTAGACTTATTTCTAAGTAAAGCTACACCATCAATGGATAGCCAAAGTGGTCTTATCCGTTGAGGCTACAGACACTGAATTTCTACTTAAGTGTTTTGTTAAACATATCATCAAACTAATGCACATATATTCCTAACATCAAGATATGTTGATTTTGGGCTGGTGAAAAAATATTTAAAAATTCCCGAACATTACGTGCCTGACTTTATAAGGAAAATCTAGTAAAAGGCGTACTCCCTGAAACGAGAATGTTACCCGAACGCCCGAATAATTATTTTAAATGAGCTGTTCGACAATCCAACCATACGGATGTCAAGATATGTTGATTTTGGGCTTGTGAAAAAATTATTTAAAAATTTCGGAATATTCCGTGCATGACTTTATAAGTAAAATCTAGTAAAAGGCGCACTCCTTGAAACGAGAATGTTACCCGAACGTCCGAATAATATTTTTAAATGAGCTGTTTGATGATCCAACCGAACGGATGTCAAGATATGTTGATTTTGGGCTTGTGAAAAAATATTTAAAAATTATCAAACATTCCGTGCATGACTCTATAAGTAAAATCTAGTAAAATGCGTACTCCTTGAAACACGAATGTTACCTGAACGTCCGAATAATTTTTTTAAATGAGCTGTTAGACGATCTAACCGTACGGATGTCAAGATATGTTAATTTTGGGCTTGTGAAAAAATTATTTAAAAGTTCCGAAACATTTCGTGCATGACTTTATAAGTTAAATCTAGTAAAAGGCGTACTCCTTGAAACGAGAATGTTACCCGAACGTCCGAATAATTTTTTTAAATGAGTTGTTCAACAATCCATCCATACGGATGTCAAGATATGTTGATTTTGGGCTTAAGATAAAATATTTAAAAATTGTCAAACATTCCGTGCATGACTCTATAAGTAAAATCTAGTAAAGGCGTACTCCTTGAAATGAGAATGTTACCCGAACGTCCGAATAATTTTTTAAATGAGTTGTTCGACGATCCAACCGTATGGATGTCAAGATATGTTGATTTTGGGCTTGTGAAAAAATATTTAAAAATTTTCGAACATTTCGTGCATGACTCTATAAGTAAAATCTAGTAAAATGCGTACTCCTTGAAACACGAATGTTACCTGAACGTCCGAATAATTTTTTTAAATGAGCTGTTAGACGATCCAACCGTACGGATGTCAAGATATGTTGATTTTGGGCTTGTGAAAAAATTATTTAAAAATTCCCGAACATTCCGTGCATGACTTTATAAGTAAAATCTAGTAAAAGGAGTACTCCTTGAAACGAGAATGTTACTCGAACGTCCGAATAATTTTTTTAAATGAGCTGTTAGACGATCCAACCATACGGATGTCAAGATATGTTGATTTTGGGCTTGTGAAAAAATTATTTAAAAATTCCAGAACATTCTGTGCATGACTTTATAAGTAAAATCTAGTAAAAGGCGTACTCCTTGAAACGAAAATATTACCCGAACGTCCGAATAATTTTTTTAAATGAGCTGTTCAATGATCCAACCGTACGAATGTCAAGATATGTTGATTTTGGGCTTGTGAAAAAATGTTTAAAAATTGTCGAACATTCTGTGCATGACTCTATAAGTAAAATCTAGTAAAGGCGTACTCCTTGAAATGAGAATGTTACCCGAACGTCCGAATAAATTTTTTAAATGAGCTGTTCGACGATCCAACCGTACGGATGTCAAGATATGTTGATTTTGGGATTGTGAAAAAATATTTAAAAATTGTCGAATATTCTGTGCATGATTCTATAAGTAAAATCTAGTAAACAGCGTACTCCTTGAAACAAGAATGTTACCCGAACGTCCGAATAATTCTTTTAAATGAGCTGTTCGACGATCCAACCATACGGATGTCAAGATATGTTGATTTTGGGCTTGTGAAAAAATATTTAAAAATTCCCGAACATTCCGTGCATGACTTTATAAGGAAAATCCAGTAAACGCCGTATTCCCTGAAACGAGAATATTACCCGAACGTCCGAATAATTTTTTTAAATGAGTTGTTCGACGATCCAACCGTACGGATGTCAAGATATGTTGATTTTGGGCTTGTGAAAAAATATTTAAAAATTCAAGAACATTCCATGCATGAGTTTATAAGGAAAATCCAGTAAAAGGCGTACTCCCTAAAACGAGAATATTACCCGAACGTCCAAATAATTTTTTTAAATGAGCTATTCAACGATCCATCCGTACGGATGTCAAGATATGTTGATTTTGGGCTTGTGAAAAAATATTTAAAAATTGTCAAACATTCCGTGCATGACTCTATATGTAAAATCTAGTAAATGTGTACTCCTTGAAATGAGAATGTTACCCGAACGTCCGAATAAATTTTTAAATGAGTTGTTCAATAATCCAACCGTACGGATGTCAAGATATATTGATTTTGGTCTTGTGAAAAAATATTTAAAAATTATCGAACATTCCGTTCAAGACTCTATAAGTAAAATCTAGTAAAATGCGTACTCCTTGAAACGAGAATGTTACCCGAACGTCCGAATAAATTTTTTAAATGAGCTGTTCGACGATCTAACCGTACGGATGTCAAGATATGTTGATTTTGGGCTTGTGAAAAAATATTTAAAAATTCCCGAACATACCATGCATGACTTTATAAGGAAAATCCAGTAAAAGGCGTACTCCCTAAAACGAGAATATTACCCGGACATCCAAATAATTTTTTTAAATGAACTGTCCAACGATCCAACCGTACGGATGTAAAGATATGTTGATTTTGGGCTGGTGATTAAATATTTAAAAATTCCCGAACATTCTGTGCCTGACTTTATAAGGAAAATCTAGTAAAAGGCGTACTCCCTGAAACGAGAATGTTACCCGAACGCCCGAATAATTTTTTTAAATGAGCTATTCAACAATCCAACCATACGGATGTCAAGATATGTTGATTTTGGGCTTGTGAAAAAATTATTTAAAAATTCCCGAACATTCCGTGCATGACTTTATAAGTAAAATCTAGTAAAAGGCGCACTCTTTGAAACGAGAATGTTACCCGAACGTCCGAATAATATTTTTAAATGAGCTGTTTGACGGTCCAACCGAACGGATGTCAAGATATGTTGATTTTGGGCTTGTGAAAAAATATTTAAAAATTATCGAACATTCCGTGCATGACTCTATAAGTAAAATCTAGTAAAATGCGTACTCCTTGAAACACGAATGTTACCTGAACGTCCGAATAATTTTTTTAAATGAGCTTTTAGACGATCCAACCGTACGGATGTCAAGATATGTTGATTTTGGGCTTGTGAAAAAATTATTTAAAAATTCCTGAACATTTCGTGCATGACTTTATAAGTTAAATATAGTAAAAGGCGTACTCCTTGAAACGAGAATGTTACCCGAACGTCCGAATAATTTTTTTAAATGAGCTGTTCGACAATCCAATCGTACGGATGTCAAGATATGTTGATTTTGGGCTTGTGGAAAAATATTTAAAAATTATCGAACATTCCGTGCATGACTCTATAAGTAAAATCTAGTAAAATGCGTACTCCTTGAAACGAGAATGTTACCCGAACGTCCGAATAATTTTTTTAAATGAGTTGTTCGACGATCCAACCTTACGGATGTCAAGATATGTTGATTTTGGGCTTGTGAAAAAATATTTAAAAATTCAAGAACATTCCATGCATGAGTTTATAAGGAAAATCCAGTAAAAGGCGTACTCCCTAAAATGAGAATATTACCCGAACGTCCAAATAATTTTTTTAAATGAGCTATTCAACAATCCATCCGTACGGATGTCAAGATATGTAGATTTTGGGCTTGTGAAAAAATATTTAAAAATTGTCAAACATTCCGTGCATGACTCTATAAGTAAAATCTAGTAAATGTGTACTCCTTGAAATGAGAATGTTACCCGAACGTCCGAATAAATTTTTAAATGAGTTGTTCAATAATCCAACCGTACGGATGTCAAGATATATTGATTTTGGGCTTGTGAAAAAATATTTAAAAATTATCGAACATTCCGTGCATGACTCTATAAGTAAAATCTAGTAAAATGCGTACTCCTTGAAACGAGAATGTTACCCGAATGTCCGAATAAATTTTTTAAATGAGCTGTTCGACGATCTAACCGTACAGATGTCAAGATATGTTGATTTTGGGCTTGTGAAAAAATATTTAAAAATTCCCGAACATACCATGCATGACTTTATAAGGAAAATCCAGTAAAAGGCGTACTCCATAAAACGAGAATATTACCCGAACGTCCAAATAATTTTTTTAAATGAACTGTCCAACGATCCAACCGTACGGATGTCAAGATATGTTGATTTTGGGCTGGTGAAAAAATATTTAAAAATTCCCGAACATTCTGTGTCTGACTTTATAAGGAAAATCTAGTAAAAGGCGTACTCCCTGAAACAACAATGTTACCCGAACGCCCGAATAATTTTTTTAAATGAGCTATTCAACAATCCAACCATACGGATGTCAAGATATGTTGATTTTGGGCTTGTGAAAAAATTATTTAAAAATTCCCGAACATTCCGTGCATGACTTTATAAGTAAAATCTAGTAAAAGGCGCACTCCTTGAAACGATAATGTTACCCGAACGTCCGAATAATATTTTTAAATGAGCTTTTTGACGGTCCAACCGAACGGATGTCAAGATATGTTGATTTTGGGCTTGTGAAAAAATATTTAAAAATTATCGAACATTCCGTGCATGACTCTATAAGTAAAATGTAGTAAAATGCGTACTCCTTGAAACACGAATGTTACCTGAACGTCCGAATAATTTTTTTAAATGAGCTGTTAGACGATCCAACCGTACGGATATCAAGATATGTTGATTTTGGGCTTGTGAAAAAATTATTTAAAAATTCCCGAACATTTCGTGCATGACTTTATAAGTTAAATCTAGTAAAAGGCGTACTCCTTGAAACGAGAATGTTACCCGAACGTCCGAATAATTTTTTTAAATGAGTTGTTCAACAATCCATCCATACGGATGTCAAAATATGTTAATTTTGGGCTTAAGAAAAAATATTTAAAAATTGTCAAACATTCCGTGCATGACTCTATAAGTAAAATCTAGTAAAGGCGTACTCCTTGAAATGAGAATGTTACCCGAACGTCCGAATAATTTTTTAAATGAGTTGTTCGACGATCCAACCGTATGGATGTCAAGATATGTTGATTTTGGGCTTGTGAAAAAATATTTAAAAATTTTCGAACATTCCGTGCATGACTCTATAAGTAAAATCTAGTAAGATGCGTACTCCCTGAAACGAGAATGTTACCCGAACGTCCGAATAATTTTTTTAAATGAGCTGTTCGACGATCCAACCGTACGGATGTCAAGATATGTTGATTTTGGGCTTATGAAAAAATATTTAAAAATTCCCGAACATTCCATGCATGACTTTATAAGAAAAATCCAGTAAAAGGCGTACTCCCTGAAACGAGAATATTACCTGAACATCCAAATATTTTTTTTTTAAATGAGCTGTCCAATGATCCAACCGTACGGATGTCAAGATATGTTGATTTTGGGCTGGTGAAAAAATATTTAAAAATTCCCGAATATTCCGTGCATGACTTTATAAGGAAAATCTAGTAAAAGGCGTACTCCCTGAAACGATAATGTTACCCGAACGTCCGAATAATTTTTTTAAATGAGTTGTTCGACAATCCAACTATACGGATGTCAAGATATGTTGATTTTGGGCTTATGAAAAAATTATTTAAAAATTCCCGAACATTCCGTGCATGACTTTATAAGTAAAATCTAGTAAAAGGCGCACTCCTTGAAACGAGAATGTTACCCGAACGTCCGAATAATTTTTTTAAATGAGCTGTTTGACGATCCAACCGTACGGATGTCCAGATATGTCAATTTCGGGCTTCTGAAAAAATATTTAAAAATTATCGAACATTCCGTGCATGACTCTATAAGTAAAATCTAGTAAAATGCGTACTCCTTGAAACACGAATGTTACCTGAACGTCCGAATAATTTTTTTAAATGAGCTGTTCGACGATCCAACCGTACGGATGTTAAGATATGTTGATTTTGGGCTTGAGAAAAAATATTTAAAAATTCCCGAACATTCCGTGCATGACTTTATAAGGAAAATCCAGTAAAAGGCGTACTTCCTGAAACGAGAATGTTACCCGAACGTCCGAGTAATTTTTTTAAATGAGCTGCCCGATGATCCAACCGTACAGATGTCAAGATATGTTAATTTTGGGCTTGTGAAAAAATATTTAAAAATTCCCGAACATTTCGTGCATGACTTTATAAGGAAAATCTAGTATAAGGCATACTCCCTGAAACGAGAATGTTACCAGAATGTCCAAATAATTTTTTAAAATGAGCTATTCGAAGATTCAACCGTATGGATGTCAAGATATGTTTATTTTGGGCTTGTTAAAAAATTATTTAAAAATTCTCGAACATTCCTTGCATGACTTTATAAGGAAAATCGAGTAAAAGGCGTACTCCCTAAAACGAGAATGTTACCCGAACGTCCGAATAATATTTTTAAATTAGTTGTTCGATGATCCATAATTATTGAGCTATACAGTTAGGTCGTTATTCTCTTCTTCTCATCTCCTCTTTCTACTCTTCTTTCTTTCTTCTCTTCAATCAATTATCTTCTTAACATGATGATTCATGACATAATCTCGATTCAGAGCATCACTGGGACTTCTCTTCTTTCTTTCAGGTAATTGATGTGAAAACATCTTCTCTTCTTAACTTTGGATTAGGGTTCATGTTGATTTGGGGGAAATTTGTTAAAATCTCATGAATCCAAGCTAGGGTTTTTAATTGGAATTGGGGTCAAATAAGATTGCAGTTCTACTTTAAGGTAATACCCCACCCTGTGTCTCTCTGATTTTGTGTTATTTTATATTTGCTCGATTTCAGGATTAAAGATTGTATGTTACTGACATTTTTGTGATATTGATTTAGAGCGATATTGTGTTTTTAGTATGAAGCAATCGACTCTCTCCACTCTTAATACACTCGACTATCTCCACTCTCAATTCAAACAACACAAAACACAAAACTGGTACTTTTTTTAATATTTAATTATTTTATTTAACTTTATGTTAATTAATTTTTTTCATCATAGATATAAACCTTCGTGTGTGTTTATATATGTGGGTACATATGTCTCTGTTTAAGAATACAATAATGATGTTTTGTTGTATAATCTTGCATCTTTTGATACAACTTGTAGACTGTCAAGCTTAACACATTGAGTCAGGTTCTGATGGAGACCATTTTGAGCCCTAGGTTTTATTTCCTTTTTTATTCACTTTCTTCGAAGAAGTTTCAAGTGTCGAGTTGTTAGCACTGTGGAATGGTTATTTCATCTTGTTATTAGTCTGTGTATCATATCTTATTTTATGTTTTGCATATTGTGAAGGTTCTTGATATAATACTGAGGTTTGTTGCCTGCAATTGGTATTAAAATTCAACGTGTCTGATCTGCGTGGTGATGCCATAACAAGGTTACGTTCCTGCTTAGAGATCCTTCGCTGTGACATTTGGAGTTTCTTCAGGTACTGTACAACTTGACTACAGCCTTTTGATATTCTTATCTGAATATGGCAGCTCTCTCTCTTAATCCATATAATTACATAGTAAGTTTAGAAAACCCCAGACCGAATGCAGTGTCCGTTTCTGCTTGGTGTAGAATATGATCCAGTGATGCATATGTTCAAATGTGATGGATAAATCTATTTGCAAAATTACTTTTAGTTTTAGTTTTTGTTACAGATCACTTTTTGGAAGATTGATTGATGGAGGGATGGTAGGAATAACAATTGAATAGAATTCAGTGGAAAATACACAGTTATTGGAATGTTAAGTTTCTGTTATAGCATTTATTTGGTAGACCAGAGTTTTTGTTTCGTGTGTTGGAATGCTTTCTTCTGTTGCTAATTAAGATAAGTAATTATAGTATGTTTATTATTCCATGCATGTTGCTTGATAGATAGGATTCATAGAGTAGGCTTTATTTGTTTGGATATTTTCCGATTCCTTTTCATAAGTTATAGGTTTATTCGGGACTTGTTTGCATACAATATTGTTCACTTACTAGAATGCAGTTTAAAGTTCTCCCTTTTGCCAACTCACTATTAAATTCTCCTACCTCTAAGCTTGAATCTTGAATTATATGTCGTCAACGCTCTAACCATAATTGTAAGTCCAACATTGCGTATTCCGCACACAATTTTGTTGTTTGTAACTACAAATTCATAAAAATGTGTTTCAGCGCCATATTTAATTCTCTTGTCCAGACTTCGAAATTAAGAAGCTTGTAATCTCAAATCATTGTTAATCTCTTGTCCAGACTTCAAAATTATGTAAATTTGAACTACCACAGGTGTAGATATGAGTGTACGGAAAACTCCAAGACTTCATTTGAAGAACTAATCTAGAAAAGCTTGTGAGTTATTAGGACTCCATTGTTTTATATATACCTACCAATATTAACTATAAAATTTTAGTATTAATTATATCTAATCTCCAAGGAAGCAAATATTGCAGACACTCTTTATAAGCAAGATTTTGTTCTGTTATGTGTTTGGTTATTATATGTTTAAGATTTTTCCGTAAAGAAATCACTAATGCAAAAATGTTGCTTGTAAATTTGTATATTGTTTTTCTTAATTGCGTGAGCTAATTTTATTAAGGGATTTTATGATTTACTATTCAGGTTTATTAACTGTTTTATGAGGAATGTTTAGTTGCATCATATTGTGTTAAGAAATAATGCATTTCTGTACTTAAACTTGAAAAATTATAATGCTACAGGTAGCAATTGAGGTTATTTACGTTTTTATCCAGACATTCATCTACAGCATTATCCTATTTACATTTTCAGGGAGGGAGAGAAACCAAATATAGAAGAGTCTATTACATTTGCTGAAAATGTACAAGAGGAAGATGAGTAAAGATCTTGAGGTTAAGCTCAAGAAACTGGCTAAAGAAAAACTGTTGCAAGACCAAGACAAGCTGCAGATGAGAAAAGAGGAAGGTGCAGGAGAACATGGCCTGGTTACTTAATAAAATAGCCGACGCAAATCCAGGCATCACAATCAATCATCAAAATTTGTGCACAACCAGTGACGATGACAATTACCGCACACCAATTACCGGAGGCTCTTCACTGGACTTGTAGTATTATGTCATTGTGATTAATTTGTGTATTTTCCAATTCATAGATGAACTTGTAAATTTGTAAAAATATTTAGTTTGTTGATGAATGTATACGTGTCCAGGTTTACTCTCTTTATAGTAATGCAAGAGCTGCAAAATGCGGTCTCCATGAAATGGAGATTGCATTTTGCAGCTTTGTATTACTATAAAGAGAGTACACTTTGATTTGTATGTATTTATCATCAAACTTTTAGTTTAATAGTTGAACTCATCCATTTGAGGTAGTATTTTTGGTTTTTGATTTGGCTCATGATTTTTTGATTGTTGGTCGAATGATTCATGGTTTGGAAATTTCTTGGTTAAATGGTTTTGGATTTGTTTTGTGGGGACTTGCATATATGCAAGTCAATTTTTTTTACCATTACTCAACAGACACCGGTTACTGTCATAATGTGTAAAACAATCATCTAAATAAGGTGTTCAGACAACAAGACATAAGAATGGTTGTTTGAACCTCATTTACCCAACACTACTAATAACCATTGTCTGTGAGCTTTCCTTTTAACAATGTTATGTAAAAACCATTGTCTGATGTTCAATAAGACAAGGGTTATAATAAACACTTTTATAAATTACACAACATTAAGTCGAAAACCATTGTCTGATCTACAATAACTTAGCTTATTAACAACGGTTTTAGACTGTTATGTTAAAGATGTATGACAACAGTGCAGTATAAGAACTGTTGTCTAGCTCGATAAGTGGATGCCACATAGACAAGTCTTTTAAAATACATCTAACCATTGTTCTACATGTAGTCCAACAATAGTTTTTCGAGGAAAGAAAATTCACAGTTGTGTACTAATTTGGGGCAACTGTTTTTTTATCGACTGTTGTTTCATAGGTGTTGTGTGATTGCAAATTTCTCGTAGCGTCTGGTAGACATTAGTTCTATATCATAAATACTTCATTTTTCTATAGGAATGGCCCTGAAGTTCCAGCTCCCGTCTGTCCTTAGCATATTGTTTATGTCTAATGAAGGACAAAATGGCCTGGAGCTTGGTAGATCCGTGATTTTACAAGCTTGGTAGATCTGTCGTAATTAAAAAAAGTCTTTTCTGGAGACGTGCCTTTGTTGTATTCTTTATATACTTTTGATAAAATTGTCCATCCACTAAACAAGAAAGAAGAAGTCTTGAAAACATCTTTTGATTATTATATGGTCTGTATCTGAATATTTCCGTTCAAGAAACTAGCTTATTCTAGTTTCAGTTTCTAATGGAAAATTCCATGTGAATGAAAGGTTCAGTTGGGCAGGCAAAGGTAATTAATCACCTATAGTCAAGGATGAACATTGATTAATGCCATTTCCACTTAGCTGCTGGGAGCAGCTGTTGCAGCTGGTTTTAAGGCCAAGGAAACCAGGAATAAAGTATGCAGTAATGCACTTCGTAGGCTTGTTGTTGAGAAGTATCTATTGACGTTTTTCTAGTAGTGTAGGTGAGACTTTCTGGTGATTTCAGTGTATACAATCCTGTAGAGGAAAGTTCTGTAGCAGCAACATTCCAAGAACAGAGATAGAGAAACAGTGATTTTGTATCTAGCTCATGTACGGTAACTTGTGTGATTTGCAAATATTGTTCCAAACTTATTTTTCGGTAGTGAATTAAAATTAAATAAAAAACAAAGATTAAGTTAAAAATTAATTTTTTAAAGATATATATGACTCAGTACTGAAAATTTCAAATGCTTTTATATAAATAAATATTGAATATATAAGAAAAATATATGATTAGTTTATTATTAACATCAAGATGATCATTAATCTCACAACACATACTTTTCCAAGATCACCAATCATTTAACTTATTTATCTAAGTTTACCTTGCAAAATACATCATAAATTTTAAAAATTATTTGTAATTTATTTGTATTTTAAACATGTGTGTGCACGGCTAAAGAGCTAATTTATTTACTAAAGTATGAACTAAGTTTACACAAATGATCAATGCCTTAATAATATATATATCTTGTGTGGATTTAGTGATCTATCTTTTGTTCTAATTGGTCTTTTGTTAGTTTAGTTAAAAATCTTAAAACACATGTTTCAACTCGGGTAGGCTAAGAGGATGTGATTAGGTGTGAAGTTGGAATCCGAGAGCTTCCTAAAGAATCTACTTCGGGTTGGCTAAGAGGAAGTGACAATGTGTGATATTTTAATATTCGAGAGGCTGTTTCTTGAGGTCTGAATGAGCCAACGGAGTCTGTTGATGCAGGTGATGGTTTTTGTCTCAGGGAGTTCGAGATGTTGTGGTTTTATTCGGTGTTAGCTTGGTTGGAGGATTTCTCTGATTGGATTTGCTTTGCTTCCAGTCTCTATTTGGAGTCCTTGGTTTGGGTTGTACCTTTGTTTAGGCTGTATCCTGGAGAGATATTTCTGTCCCTGGAGATTGTATTTTTATTTGTTAAGTCTTTTTGGTTTTTGTTTTTGTATTGCCTAGTCATTTAGGTGTGTTCGGTTTCTTGTCTCTTGGTGGTTTGTTCCAAGAGATTTTGACTCTTTGTATATCCTTCTCTTTTTAATCCTCATTTACCCAAAAAAACGTTTCGAGTTTGTGTTGAGTTTATGATTGCATTATACAAGTTTAAAATTCAAATTGGAAGCCGAAAATGGCTGGAAACTGAAAAATCGGTATTTGGCTCTTCTAAAAATACACACTTATGACGGTTGTTCATCGTATATTCCGTCGTAAATAGGTCCTAATTCCTAACATATTATAGTGTAATCGTAGTGTAAAAATTCTGTCATAAATGGGCATATTTCTTGTAGTGAATCATTTTCTTGCTTAAAAAAATCATCACCAATCATTTCTGTTTACTCTCTCTTAAACATACACATGTTTTGAACAGAAATTTTTTGGTGGTTTTGAAGCCCATCATATATCAAAAACAAATCCAGCGAATATGAAAAAGTTGCTAAATCCATTATCAAAATTACAAGTGAAGAAGATTGAAGAGAGGGAAAAATGAAAGTGGGTAAATCCATAATGAAAATAAAAATCAAACTAAACTTCTTTAGAGAAAAAAAAATAGTCGTGACCAAAATAAAAATTGATTTTCACTAAATTACTTTCCTTTCTTCTACTAAAAAATAAGCCTAAAACACGAGGTTTGGGGTCTTTTTATCACATTGAGATGCCGCCTTACGAAGAGAAATCCAAAACAAGCAAAAATTCGGGGAAAATGATGTAAATTCATATTAATTAGATAAGAGATTTTGGATCTGTTCTTAGTAAGGGCAACCCGAGTGGGACGATCAGGTCGGTTGAGGGCAGCAACACACTCTTTTCATTTACACTTCAAGCGCGATTGCTATAATATATACTTCCTCGACACTTTATGACTTTATGAAACAGTTCTTGTAAATCCCAGCAATACAGAACCATCTGGCACTGCTTCTGGGATTCTTCTGTCAGTATTATGCAAAAATGTACTCTCAACTTCTAAACTTACTGAAAAATTCTCAAACATCTGATTCTGCAACTACACCATCCAACCAACTTTGCTGGTAACACTTTCTCCACTACTTGTTTTTCTGATTCAAATAATATAAACTAGATTGTTGACAGTGAGGCTAGTGATCATATATGTTTTCATAGGGATTTATTTTCTGACTTTAGACCTTAATCAACATCTATAACTGTGTCTTTACCAACTAGACACATCCTTGAAATCACACACTCTCGAATTGTCCCTATTTCACCTGATATTAATCTCCATAATGTGTTATATGTGTCGTATTTTAAACTAAACCTCATTTCTATCAACAAATTAACATAATAAATGAACTTTATCATCAGTTTCACTCATGACCTTCGTATCTTGCACGGCTCTTCTGTGAGGAAGCTATTGGTTCTTGGTAAGACTTAGAGAGGCCTTTATCTCCTTGATCATGTCTCCCCTTGCTTACATGTCCATGTTGCTTCATATTCTGTTGTTTCTGTATCTGCGGATTGTAATAATAGTGTTGTAGTTTGGCATCAAAGACTTGGTCATTTACCAATGTCAAAGCTTAAAAACTTACCTCTTTGTAATGTTGATTTTAGTAAATCACATCTTATAAACATCTGTAATGTTTGTGCCAAATCAAGGCAACAAAGATTTCCCTTCTCAACAGTATTATTCATTCCAAAGCTTGTTTTTGAGTTGATTCATGTCCATATATGGGATCCTTTCCCAATTAAAACATACAACAAATATCGATATTTTCTTCCCATTGTCGATGATTTTTCAAGAGCAACATGGACCCATCTTCTTAGTGTCAAAAGTAATGTGTTTGATTTTATTAAATATTTTATAGCCACGGTTACTACTTAGTTTGCTGCCATATATAATGATATGGAACTTGGTTCAAGTCATGATACTGCTAAATTCTTCCTTGAAAAAGGTATATCACACCCCACCTCATGTGCACATACACCAACAAAATGTTGTTGTGGAACGTAAGCACAAACATTTACTGGAAATATCACGAGCTCTTCATTTTCAATCTAATCTTCCTAAACAATATTGGGGAGAATGTATTTTGACTTCAACTTATTTGATCAATCATTTTCCAATTAAAATACTTCACGGTGCTTCTCCTTTTGAAGTGCTATTTGGTGTCAAACCCTCTTTTAACCACCTACTATTATATAATTTGTATTAAATAATAACATTCTTAGTTTTTTTATGTATTATTCTAATTAATGAAAAAAATACACTAACTAAGAGAAATTGTTTTAATATAAATTAATTCTAAAACAAATTATAAGAAATTAAAACATAAACATTGAAGAGAATAGATGAGCACGGGCAGTAAGCTAGTTAACCCATAAAACTTCAAAACACTACTTGATAGCTAACTTTTTTTAGTGGCTTGTTCAAAAATCCGGAGTAAATTGCACATCTTCTTATTGTCAATCACCAGTACCCTTCTATAAGCATCCTTAGTTTCAATATAGTTATTTTGTTACATTAGTGCACATCCCAAATTACCTAGTAATCTAGTGGCTTCTTGATCCACCGAAATTTTAAAAAAAACTCCATTGAGATCGCGTTATCTTTATTCACTTCCCATTAAAAGTCGTTCCTTGTTGAAGCAAGAACAATTTGTGCCTCAATAACGCGATTTCATCATCTAATCTGCCACATCTCTTGTAGAGATCCGGCAAGATGTTATTAAGAGCAGTGAGACAATTTTGATGTTAATTAAGTTTGCAAGAAAGTTATGTTTAGTCTTTGAAGTATTTGCTGATAAAGTCGTAGTGGAAGAAGTTCTTTTTGATGTTAAGTTGTTATATTCAATCTTTGAATTATTTGCATGACGAAGTGAGAGAAAGAAGTTCTTACTCATGTCTTCATTTTCTTTTATATAATTTGTATTAAATAATATTTTTCTTAGTTTTTTATGTATTATTCTAATTAATGCAAAAAATACAGTAACTAAGAGAAATTATTTCAATATAAATTAATTCTAAAACAAATTATGAGAAAATAAAACATAAATATTGAAGAGAACACATGAGCACCGGAAATAAGCGAGTTAACATTTAAAACTTCAAAACACTACTTGATAGCTAATTGCACTCCAAGTTTGTTCAAACTCAGGAGTAAATTGCACATCTTGATACTGTCCCGTCCTTAGTTTCAATGTAGTTATTTTGTTGCATTAGTGCCCATTCCAAATTACCTAGTAATCTACTGGCTTCTTGCTCCAGAGAAACTTAATAATTTTTTCTTTGAGATCGCGCTATCTTTATTCGCTTCCCATTAAAAGCCATTCCTTTATCTATATTTTAAAATATAAATTTACATAGACATAGGTTAGACATAGGTTAGTTTATTTGATATGAGTTATATCATAGTGATTTCGAGAGAAATCTATGACTATTTAATTCTAGCACTACAAAAAATTGGCTAAATATAATTGGCCTAAAACCGGCCGCATTTAGCTAAATTTAACCGCCAGTAGTCGAATTTAACTAAATATGACCAGGAAATATGACTGATTTTGGACTTGATCGTATATATGGGAGTGATATTTAATAAGTCAGTTATATTTAATATAAATTCGACCATCTAAAATATGACCGGTTAAAAATGACTGTTATATTCGATTAGTTAAATACGACCGCATTCGGTTGACTTAACAAATATAAATTAAAAAAATAAAATAATTAATAAAAAAATCAATTAAATGAAAAATTAAAACTTTTAAATTGGTCTCAAAAACAGTTTTTAGATTTGAAAATCAGTTCTTGAAGATTAAAAGGCGGTCATAACGAAAAACTTTGCAAGAAAATCAAGAACAAAATCGCCTGAATCTAGGAACCCATATTCTTGTCACTTTATTTTGGCCCCCAAATTGAATTGTTTTCTATGTTTTTCAGTCTCTTTCAATACAACAACCCAAAACACAAGTACCATCAAAACATCAACAAATAACAACCCTAACCATGAATCAGAGCAATTTCAAACAAAACTCGATGTCAAACTCTGGCGAAAGTCAATTTTACTCAAATCTGAACTAAAATCAATGATATATATCTCGAATCGTAGTTTACAATCATAAGAAACTATCACATGTAAGTATATTAACAAACAATCAACAACAAAGTCAAGAAAATCAAAACCCCAATTCGATTCAAGAACCCTAAAATCAAATCTCCAATCACAACTTGTAACTAAATATATGATTTGACTCGTAATTGAACGATCTATTCCTATTCATAACCAAAAACATCGAAAAATTACTCAAATTCAACAATAAATAATTTCTAAATTTAAAATAAAATGAAAAAATTACCCAAAAATATAATTGGATTATGTATATAGTTATACGTAAAAATAAAATAATAAAAAGAGGATTTGAGCTGGTTAAGAAAATTCAAGAAAATGGAAGGGGCTAAAGAAAGAAACAATGGCTGGGGAAAATGGTTGTTTGTTTGTAGTTCTTGGGCGGGGCATAAAGGTTAGGCAGGAGAAAATTACTTTACTTGTAAACTAGTGGGTGTTTTAGACCGTTGAATTGTGATTTTAGAGATAAAATGGGTTATGTTTGATTACAAGGCTGGAAATTGATTACAAGATAACGATCCGTATGCTACATGTTTATGAAATAAGAATTTGACATGTGGCATATGCTCCCGATCTGTGCACGTGCAACTGACCCTTCTCAAATATTTAGTTTGCACATTTATTCTTTAGCACTAAATAAAATTCATATATATGAAATTGCTAAAATCATTTTTATGACCCATGTTTACCCAGTGCGTACTCGGAGGGTAGCGGCTGCGGGTTAATTTCAATAAAAAAAGTACAAATTAGTACTGAAATTGAAATTGAACTTATCCAGCGATC
Organism: Apium graveolens; assembly: GCF_009905375.1. Lineage (NCBI taxonomy): Eukaryota > Viridiplantae > Streptophyta > Magnoliopsida > Apiales > Apiaceae > Apium > Apium graveolens. The sequence continues at coordinate 15,108,936 of NC_133648.1, read as the reverse complement.
CCAGTATATCATTTCATTTTATACAATAAATGAATGTTAATTTTATCTCATAAAAATAAAACTATATATGGATAATAAATATTAGAAACTTTTAAAATATATCATGTACAACTTTTAACAAAACATTTTACCAAATTTATCTTGTATGACTTTTAAATAAAATATATTTGTAACCATTCATTAATGCAATAAAATATTAAAAATGTAATTTTGGTCGAATTGTATCATAAATTCCACCAATAAGAGTGTATGATAGAATTTAAGATTAGGTTTATATTGTATTTTGTTGCCCGAAAACTTTATACTGACCAAATTTTTTATATTATATTTTGTTGCGCAAAATCTTCATACCGACCAAAATTTTAATGTTTCTATTATCAAATACAAAAAATTAAAATTCTCCTATCACCTATATTTTTTTCATCATCATAAATAAGTGTACATGTAATGCATGTTATGATATAATCAAAATTTCAAATCAAAATAATTTTATTTGGTTTGCTATTTTAACAGTCAAGCATCAGTTTGTCTAGTACCGCTAAATAGTGTTTAATCCTGAATTGATGCTTCGATTTTTTAAAAATATTGTTCATTGATCCAAATAAATAAACAAATATTTAAATTTTATAAAGTTATCAAATACAAGGAAAATCAATCAAATATCTCTTATCACATTTATTTTTTTCCTTAGTAAAGATATAGTTATTTATCTCTTATTACATTTATTTGTACATGGCATAAATTTTATCCTTGTATATTAAAATATATTTTTTTGGAATATACAATACCACTTGAATTTTTAAATATATTTTGTGTTTTTAATTTTGTATTTTAATTTCAGCAAATTCAAATAGAAAGTGGAAAAATATCCCGCCATTTCAAAAAGGCTAAATTTGACCGAAATCGGTTGAATTTAGGAGTGCCAAATAATTCATTGCTGCGAAAATTTCTTCCAATTTTTTATCAACGCTAAATAACACCATACAAATATATCGGTCGAATTTAGAATTGACTTGTGATTAATATAATTTAGTATAATTTAGTATAATTCGTCTTTATTCATTAACTTAGTTATAAAAACTATAAAATAATTTTTGTATTCGATAACCAAGGTGTTAGAATTGACTTGTGATTAATACAATTTTACCGTCCTTGAGGAACGATAACTAGTAATTACTACTATATTATGTTTCCATTGTGTACATCTACACATCTGAATTTTTACGTAATATCCTGCATCAGTAATCCTCATCATGCCAAAATAATACATGAAATAAAATACAATGTAATGCTAATTCAACTGCATTCGGATAAGGGTTCTAACTAGCGTTGCATAATTCATACAATAGTTGCACAATCAACTGAGATTTGAGGCCTATTGTTCAGTAGAAACATACAATACTTAAATAGAAGCCTTGCTCGGTGACATATTTTATATAGGAACCTCTTCCTCTATACAAATTACAAAACTATGAAGCCTCCTAAAATGATACTTTATTTCCTTGAAATTCAGCTCGAAATAAAACATATGTCTCCCGATGTAGTTAGCTATATTTTAGTAGAGAAACAAATATTCTAGATATTATTTGTTGTCCTTTGAGGCGGTTGAAGCTAGATAAAAGGAACTTTTAGTTGCTATTTTAAACAATGTCCCTTTTATATCTTCCATGCAATTATGTGAAATGGTTGCACCAAATTAGTTTAGAATATGAATAATTAAACATAGATTTTTAAGTTTTCTCAAGCAAGGCAAAAGTTGTTAGGAATTAATCTAAGTGTGTTTTTATGTTTTGCTGAAAATAAAAGGCTGACAAACAAGAAATCAGCGAGTAGATGTAGTTATAAGTTTGCTTCAGTAATAATAGGAGAATCACTAATTATTTCTTGAAGTGATTTTAGGAAATTGATCTGGTGAACATTATACCAGAAAATTTCAGTATTTAATCTTACTTTGTTTTCATTCAGCACATATGCAATAAAATCAAAAGTTTTATCTTCCATTCGTGACAAGCTATTCTCATAGAATACATGTGTGTTTATTTTGCAACGTATATTTGGTATCAGAGCCTCAATCACTAGAGCTTGATTCAATGTATGCCAAACACTACAAGAAAATCCTGTTTTCACAACAGAAATTTTCGTTGGCATACAAAGAAAATCCGTTAGTATAACAGCATGCCAACAGAATGCCCACTGAAACGGTCCGTCGGAGGAAACGTCGTTGGGAAGTAGCTGTCTAACCGAATTATTTTCTGTTGTAAACTTAACAACGGAATAACATCCGACTAATAACAGAGTTCTTATTTTTGAAATAACAAAGATACAACCGACTTGGTAACCGAATATTTCATTGGTAATTTTAGCAACCATATGCTAACAGATTTTTCATTGTTAAATTTAGTAACAAATTGCCAACGAATTATTGCTCGCAACACTTTACCAACAGATTAGCCCTTATCAGCAACACTACCAAATATTTGTTAGTAATTCACTCTTGATAACACTCCAACAATCAATATTAATAACAGAATATAAGCATGTAAATCTATGATTTTATATATATTTACTTATTTAACCAAAAATACCCAAACATTAGCAGCTTGTCAATAGAAAATACAAATTCAAAATGGAGAGCATTTTCATTAACAAGAAACCATCATCATACAAGATGGGCAGAAGGTGAGCAGAAGAATTCAACAACTTAATATTCACCAAAGTCTCATTCGACATGAATGCAAACCCTAACCTACCACCAACTAAAATATTTCAAGATACTAGGATGAGTATCATATCCAAAACCAAAATAAGCAAACCTAACAGTTTGGAACTAGTATAAAACCATAACAAGATTTGCTGAATCAATGACAAATGAGGGTAAGACTAAACTAATAGAAGATACTTTGTGATGAAGAAATTCCATTTATCCTATTCTTCATATCAAGCCCTCCAACTATGTGTCAACCTCCATTATTGTTGAGGTTTGTGTAAGTGAATTTCCTAAACAGTCTGATAGTTGCATCAGAAAAACCACCACTAAACCCTGGAACAAAACGAAATTTTAAAATTATTAACAACACAAGTAATACAAAAAAATACAAAAATAATATCAACTATCAGACGAAAAAACAAGAACAAGGATGTTAGCCATTACCTAATCATGAAAATTCTAAACCAACGTGACAATTAAGAGGAAGAAGCAACAATCATCACAATGTTAAACTAAGACTATTGAGAGAAATGCCACTACTCGGTAAACACGCCTCTATTACTAGGAAAAAGAAGAAGAGAGAAATGACGATAATTTCTAGTAACATACAAAATAAAAACGGGCGGGTTTTTTCTAATGCCATTGTCTTTATATACTAAATTTTCGCAACCTGCTATAAGGGGAAGTACACATGATAGTCCGGTTTGCCTAGTTATTTTCTAGTTTTCAGTAGTACAAGAATTGTATATTTCTAAATATATTTCAGTAGTAAAAGATACTAGTCTACTTAAAGAAATACAAGATTAAGCCCCGAAAACTCTATTTACTAATAACTCTAAACTAGTGCTATATAAATTGAGTTGATAATTGGATGACAATAAAAAAATAAAGAATACATAAATTATGTCTACCCACGCATCATATCATATTTTTCCTAAGCGTAAAATCTCCAGAGGTTTCGAAGATTACTCGATAATTGGAATAATTAGATGCACGCACTGACTAGTAATCAAGGCCATTTGTGACACTCAAGTACAATGACATTATGTAATAGCTTCAAACAATATATCAAATCAGATATGTTGACAAGTACTTGCAAAGTTGGACACACACTGTCATTCAAGTTGCAACTTTGCTAATAAATTACAAAGAAGCATACATTGTCCAGAAGTACAACAAAGACAAAATGAAGAGATGTGTAGAATCACTAGCTATTACAGCTTGCATCCCTTCAATCCCACTACATCCCAATTGAGTTGGTTTAGAATCATATACACATGATAAAGGTGTAGATGAAAAGTACCTCTTCACAAAATCCTATTACGAAACTTACCCACTTTAAAATTCAAGTATAAGATGTATTAAAAAAATTAGGCATTAGGGTTCAAAACTTACCCCCAATTTAAAATTAAATCGAACTCACTATTTGCTCACTTAACAATCGAGCTCACTACTTATCAAATTGAATTTATTCACTTACCAATTGAGCTTTCAAGCTTTAGAGAATAACGACTCTAAGAGTATAACACCAAAATCGAAGACCTAAATCATAAATGAAGTCCCATAATAAAATCATGAATCATCAAAGAACTCCAAATTAAACAACAGAGTAAGCCAAAAAATGGACTTAAAAGAAAGAACATTACCTATGTCAGAAAACAACATCACCTTCATTTGAGAGAGGGGAAAGGTTAGAAGAGGGGGAACAACAGAGAGCGGGAGAATCACCTTCTATTTTACTTTTCTTATTTCCGCTTTTGGGATGAGCGGGATAGTAAACCCCCTAAAAAAATTTCGTTATTAATTTTATAATTCATTTTTTATTGTATGTCAAAAGTGTTTGGATAAATATTTTAAAATTAATTGTTATTAAAAAAATAATTTTTTTGAATTGAGATATTTCTAGTTTCTTAGAAAAAAATAATTTTTTTGTAAAGCATTGCAAGGCAAGTACCCTTGACCATTCTTTTATACTTGAGTGCATATGAATAGCTAAATGTTTTACTTTCGTAATTGAACAGAAATGTTTTAATTTGCGCATCCCCATAGTTATAAATCACTGTTTCCAAATTGTTTTGGGGAGAAGTAACTTTGAAAGGTACCTATCTCGAATGAAATGATTTGCGAACTGGATTTTATATGTGTGCTGGTTAAATAAATGATTTTGAAAATGAGATAGGTACAAGTGTTTCGAAAACTGAATAAAACGGTCAGATATGGGATATATTGGGGCCAGAGTAGGCCTATTGAGGTGGCATGAGAGGCTAATTCGGTTGCGCGCACTCTTAAACCGATTAGTCCAGCAGGTTAGAGACCTAGCTAGTCTCTGAGTTCCGGAACAGATAATACCTTTTCGATCCTTGATCTCTAACTCAAATTCCTGTAGCAAGAGTACCCAACGAATGAGTCTAGGCTTCGAGTCCTTCTTGGAAACCAAATAGCGAATGGTCGCATGATCAGTCAACACTGTCACCTTTGTCCCAAGCAAATAAGATTGAAATTTTTCGAAACCAAAGACTATAGCCAATAGCTCCTTCTCAGTAGTGGTGTAGTTCATTTGAGCTCCATTTAAAGTCTTACTAGAATAGTAGACCACATGAAAGAGATTATTCTTGCGCTGCCCAAGAACTGCGCCCCCGCATAATCACTCGCGTCACACATCATCTCAAAAGGCTCTTTCCAATCAGGTGCGGTAATAACTGGTGCAGTTATCAAACTCTTCTTGAGCATCTGAAATGCCGTCAAGCATTCATCATCAAATTTGAAAGGCACATCCTTTTCAAGCAAATTGCACAATGGCTTAGATATCTTCGAAAAGTCCTTGATGAAACGCCGATAAAAACCCGCATGACCAAGAAAACTACGGATTCCTTTCACAGAGATAGGTGGTGGAAGATTTTCAATGACTCCCACTTTGGCAATGTCCACCTCAAGACCCTTGCTAGAGACCTTATGCCCAAGAATAATGCCTTCACGCACCATAAAGTGACATTTTTCTCAATTGAGAACCAAATTAGTTTCCACACACATTTTGAGCACTGCACGTAGATTATTCAAACATTCATCATACGAATATCCAAAGACGGAGAAGTCGTCCATGAACACCTCGACATTATTCCCAATCATATCATAGAATATAGCCATCATACATCTCTGAAAAGTGGCCGGTGCGCCACATAAGCCAAACGAAACCCTGCGAAAAGCAAACATGCCAAATGGACAAGTGAAGGTAGTCTTTTCTTGATCCTCTGGTGCAATACATATCTGATTATACCCCGAATAGCCATCCAGAAGAAAATAATACTCATGACCGGCCAACCTGTCAAACATCTGATCAATAAATGGAAAAGGGAAGTGATCCTTCCTTGTGGCCTTGTTCAACTTTCTGTAGTCCATGCATACCCTCCATCATGTGACCGTTCAAGTGGGGATGAGCTCATTCTTCTCATTTGCTACCACAGTAATACCTCATTTCTTAGGTACACATTACACGGGGCTCAGCCAAGAACTGTCAGAAATAGGATAAATGATTCCTGCATCCAGCCACTTCAGAATTTCTTTCTTCACCACTTCTTTCATGATATGATTAAGTCTTCGTTATTGCTCAACAGTCGGTTTACTACCCTCCTCTAGCAGAATTTTATGCATGCAGTACGAAGGGCTGATCCCCTTGATATCTGCTATAGTCCATCCGATAGCCGATTTGAATTCTCTCAAGATCCTCAAGAGCTTGTCCTCCTCACTACCTAAAAGGTCAGATGCAATAATAACAGGCAGAGTAGATGCATCACCTAAAAAAGCATACCTCAAATGTTCAGGCAATGGTTTAAGCTCCAAGGTAGGTGCTTCCTCAATAGATGGTTTGAGCTTTCCTTAAGCAATTTTGACGTCAGAAGTACCAAGAGATTGAAATGGCATGTCTAGCTTTCGCCTCCAAGGAGAAGCATTTAGATATTGTAGTTGATAATTGCCATCCTCATCATGACTGTGAAAGTCCCCCACTAAGGCTTTCTCTAATATATCAGACATTAGCATATGATCAAGTTCTGAAGTAACCGCAGAATCAATCAAATCCAGTTTTAAGCACTCCACATCTTCTGTAGGGAATTTCATCACTTTGAATACATTGAATGTCACATCCTGATCCTGGACCCTCATAGTAAGTTCACCTTTTTGCACATCTATCAAGGTACGGCCTGTAGCCAAGGAAGGTCTCCCCAAAATGATGGGAATCTTCTTATCTTCCTCGAAATCCAGAATAACAAAGTCAGCAGGAAAGAGCTTATCCACCTTTACTAGCACATCCTCCACTATGCCTCGTGGGTATGTAATAGAACGATCAGCCAATTATAGAGACATGTAGGTGGGCTTTGGATCAGGCAAATTAAACTTTTTGAAGATAGACAACGACATCAGATTGATGCTTGCTCCCAAATCACACATGCACTTGTCAAAAGATAACTTGTCGATGGTGCAAGGAATGGTGAAGCTACCTGGATCTTTAAGCTTTGGAGGTAATTTTTGTTGCAGCACAGCACTGCACTCTTCCGTTAGAGCAACGGTCTCAAGGTCATCCAGTTTCACCTTCCTTGAAAGAATACTCTTCATAAATTTTACATAACTAGGCATTTGCTCTAGAGCCTCAGCGAAAGGTATATTGATGTGAAGTTTCTTGAACACCTCCAGAAATTTACCAAACTGCTTATCTATCTTTTGTTGTTGCAATCTATTAGGGAAAGGTGGTGGAGGATAGAGCTGTTTCTTCCCTGTATTACCCTCAGGGAGAGTGTGTTCAACAGTAGTCTTCCTTGGTTCCGCCGGTTTCTCCTTTTGCTTATCTTCTTCACCACCAACTTCAGTTTCTCCGTCTTTTGCTTTTTCAGCATCAGCAACTTTTCCAGACCTTAAGGTAATAGCCTTGACTTGCTCTTTAGCTTCCTTTCTGCCTGGCACTTCAGTATCACTAAGAAGTGTGCCAGGTTGACGATTGAGCACTGCATTGGCTATTTGACCGATTTGATTTTCCAAGGTCTTGATTGAAACAGTCTGACTTCTGTACAACAGCTTGAGTTCCTCGAAATCAGCACTAGAAGGTGGAGCTGCACCTCCTTGTTAAGGATATGATTGCCTTTGAGCATAATATTGTGGTTGCTGGAATCCAGGTGGATTAAACTGTTTACTTACGCCTTGCTGATATGGTTGCTGAATGGCATTCTGATTATTACTCTAGCTAAAATTTGGATGATTTCTGTTGTTAGGATGATAAGTAGCTGGCACAGGCTGCTGCGGTCACTGATAATTATTCACATACTGCACAGATTCATTAACAAGAGAACACTGATCCGTAGCATGAGAACCTGCACAAAGCTCACAGACCATAGCTATCTGATTGACTCATAGACAGCGCTTGGAGCTACGCTACAATAGCTATAGCTGCATCAACTTCCAGAATACCTGTTACCTTCCCAGGCATCATCCTTTCAGTTGGGTTTTGATGCTCATTTGCAGCCATAGTCTCAATAAGATTATAAGCCTCAGTATAGCTTTTGGCCCACAGGGCGCCTCCAGCTGCTACATCGAGCATGGGCCGAGATTGGGTCCCCAAACCATTATAGAACCCAGTGATGACCATCCAATCAGGCATACCATGATGTGGATACTTTCTCAACATCTCCTTGTAGCACTCCCAAGCTTCGCACATAGATTATGTACGTTGCTACACAAACTGAGTAAGAGCACTCCTCATAGCCGCAGTCTTCGCCATTGGATAGAACTTCACCAGAAACTTCTGCGCAAGATCTTGCCAAGTAGTGATGGACCCAGCTGGTTCAGAATGTAACCAACCCTTAGCTTTATCCCTCAGTGAGAATGGTAAAAGTCTCAGCTTTATAGCCTCATCAGTCACACCATTATATTTGAAAGTACTATAGATCACGACAAAATTCCTGATGTGCATGTTGGGGTCTTCAGTCGCAGCACCTCCGAAAGAAACGGAATTCTGCACCATCTGAATGGTACCCGGCTTGATTTTAAAGTTATTGGCCTCAATAGCCGGATGCATGATGCTTGACTGAATGTCATCAATTTTAGGCCGAGAAAAGTCCATAAGAGCTGGATCTGCCGGAACTATACGATCACCCATGATTACTGGTTCTTTCTGCTCACTTTCTGTATCTGAATCTTCAAAATCAATTTTCTCCGGAATACATAGGAACTTCGTCTGTCTCCTCAACCGTATCTAAAGTCCTTTTACGAGTACGAGAATGTGTTTGCATAAACGCTCGCTAAAGTACCTGAAACACAACCGGAAACAATAAGTAACAAGTCTTAATCAATGAGTCCTAATGAACACTGATGGTAAGTACATAAACTAAACAAATACGCCGAGTCCCCGGTAGCGGCGCCAAAAACTTGTTAAGGCGAAAATACACGCTAATAATACACGCAAGTATATGCGTTCGCAAGTAATATAGAATACTTTCTAGATTGTTCCCACAGAGACTCAGACTAATTATGTTCAATTAACACTCACTCACCAATGTATAATTACTTCTCAATGTCAAGACAATAACACTTAGATTTGATTAACAAATTATTAACTATAATTAACTACGAGAATTAAGCACTTAATTGACACTTGAATTAACAATATTAAAACACATATAAGATCACAACTTCATTACTACTTCCTTCAATAGTTATTGTTATTACCCTTAGCATGTAACAGTGATGATACTAATCGAACAACATAAAACTGATAAAAGCCAACTTTCATTGTACTAATACCATTCTACCAAGCATCCACAATTAAGATAGAAGTTGAATAGGCATCAATTATGGTGAGACCCTATATGTCTACAGAATTTGACAACATAACGATTTAAGCACAAGTTATTCCTTATGATTATACAGGGCAAGTAAAACGGTTAGAGATACCCACCAATCATGCATACACATACATGAACCTATGCTAGCATGGCAAGTTCTAAAGCTCAAGATCCACCGTCGCTTCACAAGAGATTAACACCATATCTTATATGTTCGTGACGCACATAAGACGAATAAGCACAACCAATACTAGATATCATACAATCATCACACACTAAGGTATTAAACAACTAACTAAAGAATTTCATAGCAAATCTGTTACGACCCCATGATCACGATTAACCCACGATTGAACTCATCGTCACCATGGGTTCATATGAAAACATGATAATAACACACGAGAATAATAACTAAAACTACTTATATTAAACCGGAGTACGTCACAGGAGTAAATAGGTTCAAAGCAAAGAAAACTAGCATCCAACTTTACACCGAAATAAATAGTCATAATAAAATATGCTTCCTCTTCATTGCGATGTGCTAAAACGGTCTTCTTCCTTATCTCCTTGCTCCTCGATTGATACTACGATTCAACACACGTGAAACGTCTCTGAAAACTACTTATATAGGAGTCCCACAAAACCCAGCTATCTCAGAAGTTGGAAGCACAACAGATTAGGAGTCTAAAATAATTATTTTAAATTTCCATCCCTGAGTGGCCGCTCAGCATTCCTGAGCGGGCGCTCTGACCCCTTCTGGAAAATACTCTATTTTTGCTCCCGTTCTTTGCTGCATTCTGCTCCTATCTTCCCACTTGCAATGCCGAACACATGTCAAGGCTTATTCTTGATGAAATCTCTCCATAAATGTAAGTAATACCCTGAAATGCACAAACACTAGAAAAACGCATCAAGTACACAAAATACTTGATTTCAAGACACCAATTTAAGCTATTATAAGACGTTCTAAGTGGTATAAAATGCCACTTATCACCGATATTTGAACTCCTTCCATTTTGATGATGCTGATAATAAAACCATCTTCTTGGCTGATTGAGGTACAATGAAAGCCATCTACATACATAAGAAACATTAGTATCATTAAAAAAATGCAAGAAAGTGAAAGAACATAAGCAACTAGATTATTTCATTTTTTTTACCTGCACACAGTCCCAAATCTTTTCTTGTGTATCTTTTGGAACAGACTTCCAGGAATCATGCCAGATTGAGGCTTTTGTTCTTGCCAAAACTCCGATATATGATTGCATCTCTTCTCCTGCTTTACCATATGGCTCTCCTTTTGAATAAAAAGATACCGTAAGTTTAATCCCCATCATCTTAGACACCGCAAGTTTGATCCCCATCATCTCGCGTCTTAGAATCCCCATCATCTTAGACACCGCAAGTTTGATCCCCATCATCTTGCGTCTTAGACATTAGTTTAAAAAAAAGTGTTTAATATACATTAAACAGAGTTTATTCACACAAAACACCTAACACTAAAACATCCAACAAATATATACTCAAAACAAATTCATTCATTATGAATATAACCCCAAAATCACCCATATACAAACATACATAACTCAATACATATTTATAAACATTTATATTTGTAACTCAATGCATGCAAAATCCAATATAACCCAATGCATGCAAAATCCAAGATAAATGAAAACTCAAAACGGAATCAACAACAAACATTTTAAAAACAGAGATGTAATTAAAAGAAAAAAAGAAGCATATTTTAGAAACCCCAAATAATAAAACCCTAAAAATGGTTATATAAACCGCAAATCAATCACACAAATTCCCCAAATATAAACCCCAAATCCCAAATATAAACCCCAAATCCCCAAATAAGGATGTAGGTTTTAGGGTTTCATAATCCCCAAATATAGATGACATATAGGTGTGGGTTGTGTTAAATACCTCTGTTGAGTTGTTGAGTCGAACGAGAGATGAAAATCGTCGGTGAAGAATTGAAATCGCCGGTGTTGAGTTGAAATCGTCGGTGTTGGTATTGAGGTGTTTTGAGATAGAAGTAATGGAGTAAACAAAGTAACGGGTTAAAGTAAATGGGGGGAGATAAAAATGAAATTGGGGGGAGATGAAAATGAAATTGGGGGGAGATGAAAATGAAAGAAGAGGGAACTCAAAAAAAAAATTATTTCAAATTAACGGTTTATAATTCAGTTCTACTTTAATCTGACGATCAGTATTTTTTCCTATTATTTTTTTTCAAAATTAAAGAATAAAATGTAAAAACTGTGTTCAAATCTTGTATTTTCAAAATATAGTTTAAACAGACTTACAACAGTTAATTCCGAGAAACCGTTGCCAATATGTTTGAAAAATTAATTTTTTTAAATGAGCTGTTCGACGATCCAACCATATGGATGTCAAGATATGTTGATTTTGGGATTGTGAAAAAGTATTTAAAAATTCAAGAACATTCCGTGCATGATTCTATAAGTAAAATCTAGTAAACGGCGTACTCCTTGAATCAAGAATATTACCCGAACGTCCAAATAATTTTTTTAAATGCGCTGTCCAACGATCCAACCATACGGATGTCAAGATATGTTGATTTTGGGTTAGTGAAAAAATATTTAAAAATTTCCGAACATTTCGTGCATGACTTTATAAGGATAATCTAGTAAAAGGCGTACTCCCTGAAACGAGAATGTTACTAGAACGTCCGAATAATTTTTTTAAATGAGCTGTTCGACGATCCAACCATACGAATGTCACCATACGTTGATTTTGGGCTTGTGAAAAAATTATTTAAAAATTCCCGAACATTCCGTGCATGACTTTAAAAGTAAAATCTAGTAAAAGGAGTACTCCTTGAAACGAGAATGTTACCCGAACATCCGAATAATATTTTTTAAATGAGCTGTTTGACGATCCACCCGTACGGATGTCAAGATATGTTGATTTTAAGCTTGTGAAAAAATATTTAAATATTATCGAATATTTCGTGCATGACTCTATAAGTAAAATCTAGTAAAATGCGTACTCCTTGAAACGCGAATGTTACCTGAACGTCGGAATAATTTTTTTAAATGAGCTGTTCGACGATCCAACCATACAGATGTCAAGATATGTTGATTTTGGGCTTGTGAAAAAATTATTTAAAAATTCCCGAACATTTTGTGCATGACTTTATAATTAAAATCTAGTAAAAGGCGTACTCCTTGAAACGAGAATGTTACCCGAATGTCCGAATAATTTTTTTAATGAACTGTTCAACGATCCTTCCATACGGATGTCAAGATATATTGATTTTGGGCTTGTGTAATTTTTTTTAAAAATTGTTGAACATTCTGTGCAGGACTCTATAAGTAAAATCTAGTAAAGGCGTACTCCTTGAAATGAGAATGTTACCCGAACGTCCGAATAATTTTTTTAAATGAGCTGTTCGATGATCCAACCGTACGGATGTCAAGATATGTTGATTTTGGGCTTGTGAAAAAATATTTAAAAATTGTCGAACATTACGTGCATGATTCTATAAGTAAAATCTAGTAAAAGGCGTACTCCTTGGAACAACAATGTTACCCGAACGTCCGAATAATATTTTTAAATGAGCTGTTCGACGATCCAACCGTACGGATGTCAAGCTATGTTGATTTTGGTCTTGTGAATTTTTTTTTGAAAATTCCCAAACATTCCGTGCATGACTTTATAAAGAAAATCCAGTAAAAGGCGTACTCCCTGCAACGAGAATATTACCCGAACGTCAAAATAATTTTTTTAAATGAGCTGTCCAACGATCCAACCGTACGGATGTCAAGATATGTTGATTTTGGGCTGGTGAAAAAATATTTAAAAATTCCCCAACATTCTGTGCATGACTTTATTAGGAAAATCTAGTAAAAGGCGTACTCCCTGAAACGAGAATGTTACCCGAACGTCCGAATAATTTTTTTAAATGAGCTGTTCGATGATCCAACCATACGGATGTCAAGATATATTGATTTTGGGCTTGTGAAAAAATTATTTAAAAATTCCCGAACATTCCGTGCATCACTTTATAAGTAAAATCTAGTAAAAGGAGTACTTCTTGAAACGAGAATGTTACCCGAACGTCCGAATAATATTTTTTAAATGAGCTATTTGACGATCCAACCGTACGGATGTCAAGATATATTGATTTTTGGGCTTGTGAAAAAATATTTAAAAATTATCGAACATTCCGTGCATGACTCTATAAGTAAAATCAAGTAAAATGCGTACTCCTTGAAACGAGAATGTTACCCGAACGTCCGAATAATTTTTTTAAATGAGCTGTTCGACGATCCAACCGTACGCATGTCAAGATATGTTGATTTTGGGCTTGTGCAAAAATTATTTAAAAATTCCCGAACATTCTGTGCATGACTTTATAAGTAAAATCTAGTAAAATGCGTACTCCTTGAAACGAGAATGTTACCCGAACGTCCGAATAATTTTTTTTAATGAGCTGTTCAACGATCCATCCATACGGATGTCAAGATATGTTGATTTTGGGCTTGTGAAAAAATATTTAAAAAATGTTGAACATTCTGTGCAGGACTCTATAAGTAAAATCTAGTAAAGGCGTACTCCTTGAAATAAGAATGTTACCCAAACGTCCGAATAATTTTTTTAAATGAGCTGTTCGACGATCCAACCGTACGGATGTCAAGATATGTTGATTTTGGGCTTGTAAAAAAATATTTAGAAATTGTCGAACATTCCGTGCATGATTCTATAAGTAAAATCTGGTAACAGGCGTACTCCTTGGAACAACAATGTTACCCGAACGTCCGAATAATTTTTTTAAATGAGTTGTTCGACGATCCAACCGTACGGATGTCAAGATATGTTGATTTTGGCCTTGTGAAATTTTTTTTGAAAATTCTCGAACATTCTGTGCATGACTTTATAAGGAAAATCCAGTAAAAGGCGTACTCCCTAAAACGAGAATGTTACCCGAACGTCCGAATAATTTTTTTAAATGAGCTGTTCGATGATCCAACCATACGGATGTCAAGATATATTGATTTTGGGCTTGTGAAAAAATTATTTAAAAATTCCTGAACATTCTGTGCATGACTTTATAAGTAAAATCTAGTAAAAGGAGTACTCCTTGAAATGAGAATGTTACCCGAACGTCCGAATAATATTTTTTAAATGAGCTATTTGACGATCCAACTGTACGGATGTCAAGATATATTGATTTTGGGCTTGTGAAAAAATATTTAAAAATTATCGAACATTCCGTGCATGACTCTATAAGTAAAATCTAGTAAAATGCGTACTCCTTGAAACGCAAATTTTACCTGAATGTCCGAATAATTTTTTTAAATGAGTTGTCCGACGATCCAACTGTACGGATGTCAAGATATGTTGATTTTGGGCTTGTGGAAAAATTATTTAAAAATTCCTGAACATTCTGTGCATGACTTTATAAGTAAAATCTAGTAAAAGGCGTACTCCTTGAAACGAGAATGTTACCCGAACGTCCGAATAATTTTTTTTAATGAGCTGTTCAACGATCCATCCATACGGATGTCAAGATATGTTGATTTTGGGCTTGTGAAAAAATATTTAAAAATTGTTGAACATTCAGTGCAGGACTCTATAAGTAAAATCTAGTAAAGGCGTACTACTTGAAATGAGAATATTACCCGAACGTCCGAATAATTTTTTTAAATGAGCTGTTCGACGATCCAACCGTACGGATGTGAAGACATGCTGATTTTGGGTTGTAAAAAAATATTTAAAAATTGTCGAACATTCCGTGCATGATTCTATAAGTAAATTCTAGTAAAAGGCGTACTCCTTGGAAAAACAATGTTACCCGAACGTCCGAATAATTTTTTTAAATGAGTTGTTCGACGATCCAACCGTACGGATGTCAAGATATGTTGATTTTGGGCTTGTGAATTTTTTTTTGAAAATTCCCAAACATTCTGTGCATGACTTTATAAGGAAAATCCAGTAAAAGGCGTACTCCCTGAAACGAAAATATTACCCGAACATCCAAATAATTTTTTTAAATGAGCTGTCCAATGATCCAACCGTACGGATGTGAAGATATGTTGATTTTGGGCTGGTGAAAAAATATTGAAAAATTCCCGAACATTCCGTGCATGACTTTATAAGGAAAATCTAGTAAAAGGCGTACTCCCTAAAACGAGAATGTTACCCGAACATCCGAATAATTTTTTTAAATGAGCTGTTCGATGATCCAACCATACGGATGTCAATATATATTGATTTTGGGCTTGTGAAAAAATTATTTAAAAATTCCCGAACATTCCGTGAATAACTTTATAAGTAAAATCTAGTAAACGGAGTACTCCTTGAAACGAGAATGTTACCCGAACATCCGAATAATATTTTTTAAATGAGCTATTTGACGATCCAACAGTACGGATGTCAAGATATATTGATTTTGAGCTTGTGAAAAAATATTTAAAAATTATCGAACATTCCGTGCATGACTCTATAAGTAAAATCTAGTAAAATACGTACTCCTTGAAACGCGATTGTTACCTGAACGTCCGAATAATTTTTTTAAATGAGCTGTTCGACGATCCAACCATACGGATGTCAAGATATGTTGATTTTGGGCTTGTGGAAAAATTATTTAAAAATTCCCGAACATTATGTGCATGACTTTATAAGTAAAATCTAGTAAAAGGCGTACTCCTTGAAACGAGAATGTTACCCGAACGTCCGAATAATTTTTTTTAATGAGCTATTCAACGATCCATCCATACAGATGTCAAGATATGTTGATTTTGGGCTTGTGAAAAAATATTTAAAAATTGTTGAACATTCTGTGAAGGACTCTATAAGTAAAATCTAGTAAAGGCGTACTCCTTGAAATGAGAATGTTACCCGAACGTCGGAATAATTTTTTTAAATGAGCTGTTCGACGATCCAACCGTACGGATGTCAAGATATGTTGATTTTGGGCTTGTGAAAAAATATTTAAAAATTGTCGAACATTCCGTGCATGATTCTATAAGTAAAATCTAGTAAAAGCCGAACTCCTTGGAACAACAATGTTACCCGAACGTCCAAATAATTTTTTTAAATGAGCTGTTCGATGATCCAACCGTACGGATGTCAAGATATGTTGATTTTGGGCTTGTGAATTTTTTTTTGAAAATTCACGAACATTCCGTGCATGACTTTATAAGGAAAATCCAGTAAAAGGCGTACTCCCTGAAACGAGAATACTACCCGAACGTCCAAATAATTTTTTAAATGAGCTGTCCAACGATCCAGCCGTACAGATGTGAAGATATGTTGATTTTGGGCTGGTGAAAAAATATTTAAAAATTCCCGAACATTCCGTGCATGACTTTATAAGGAAAATCTAGTAAAAGGCGTACTCCCAGAAACGAATGTTACCCGAACGTCCGAATAATTTTTTTAAATGAGCTGTTCGACGATCCAACCATACGGATGTCAAGATATATTGATTTTGGGCTTGTGAAAAAATTATTTAAAAATTCCCGAACATTCGGTGCATGACTTTATAAGTAAAATCTAGTAAAAGGAGTACTCCTTGAAACGAGAATGTTACTCGAACGTCCGAATAATTTTTTTAAATGAGCTGTTTGACGATCCAACCATACGGATGTCAAGATATGTTGATTTTGGGCTTGTGAAAAAATATTTAAAAATTATCGAACATTCCGTGCATGACTCTTTAAGTAAAATCTAGTAAAATGCGTACTCCTTGAAATGCGACTGTTACCTGAACGTCTGAATAATTTTTTTAAATGAGTTGTTCAACGATCCAACCGTACGGATGTCAAGATATGTTGATTTTGGGCTTGTGAAAAAATTATTTAAAAATTCCCGAACATTCTGTGCATGACTTTATAAGTAAAATCTAGTAAAAGGCGTACTCCTTGAAACGAAAATGTTACCCGAACGTCCGAATAATTTATTTAAATGAGCTGTTCAATGATCCAACCGTACGGATGTCAAGATATGTTGATTTTGGGCTTGTGAAAAAATGTTTAAAAATTATCGAACATTCTTTGCATGACTCTATAAGTAAAATCTAGTAAAGGCGTAATCCTTGAAATGAGAATGTTACCCGAACGTCCGAATAAATTTTTTAAATGAGCTGTTCGATGATCCAACCGTACGGATGTCAAGATTTGCTGATTTTGGGCTTGTAAAAAAATATTTAAAAATTGTCGAACATTCCATGCATGATTCTATAAGTAAAATCTAGTAAAAGGCGTACTCCTTGGAAAAACAATGTTACCCGAACGTCCGAATAATTTTTTTAAATGAGCTGTTCGACGATCCAACCGTACGGATGTCAAGATATGTTGATTTTGGGCTTGTGAAATTTTTTTTGAAAATTACCGAACATTCTGTGCATGACTTTATAAGGAAAATCCAGTAAAAGGCGTACTCCCTGAAATGAAAATATTACCCGAACATCCAAATAATTTTTTTAAATGAGCTGTCCATTGATCCAACCGTACGGATGTGAAGATATGTTGATTTTGGGCTGGTGAAAAAATATTGAAAAATTCCCGAACATTCCGTGCATGACTTTATAAGGAAAATCTAGTAAAAGGCGTACTCCCTAAAACGAGAATGTTACCCGAACGTCCGAATAATTTTTTTAAATGAGCTGTTCGATGATCCAACCATACGGATGTCAATATATATTGATTTTGGGCTTGTGAAAAAATTATTTAAAAATTCCCGAACATTCCGTGAATAACTTTATAAGTAAAATCTAGTAAACGGAGTACTCCTTGAAACGAGAATGTTACCCGAACATCCGAATAATATTTTTTAAATGAGATATTTGACGATCCAACAGTACGGATGTCAAGATATATTGATTTTGAGCTTGTGAAAAAATATTTAAAAATTATCGAACATTCCGTGCATGACTCTATAAGTAAAATCTAGTAAAATACGTACTCCTTGAAACGCGAATGTTACCTGAACGTCCGAATAATTTTTTTAAATGAGCTGTTCGACGATCCAACCATACGGATGTCAAGATATGTTGATTTTGGGCTTGTGGAAAAATTATTTAAAAATTCCCGAACATTATGTGCATGACTTTATAAGTAAAATCTAGTAAAAGGCGTACTCCTTGAAACGAGAATGTTACCCGAACGTCCGAATAATTTTTTTTAATGAGCTATTCAACGATCCATCCATACGGATGTCAAGATATGTTGATTTTGGGCTTGTGAAAAAATATTTAAAAATTGTTGAACATTCTGTGAAGGACTCTATAAGTAAAATCTAGTAAAGGCGTACTCCTTGAAATGAGAATGTTACCCGAACGTCGGAATAATTTTTTTAAATGAGCTGTTCGACGATCCAACCGTACGGATGTCAAGATATGTTGATTTTGGGCTTGTGAAAAAATATTTAAAAATTGTCGAACATTCCGTGCATGATTCTATAAGTAAAATCTAGTAAAAGCCGAACTCCTTGGAACAACAATGTTACCCGAACGTCCAAATAATTTTTTTAAATGAGCTGTTCGATGATCCAACCGTACGGATGTCAAGATATGTTGATTTTGGGCTTGTGAATTTTTTTTTGAAAATTCACGAACATTCCGTGCATGACTTTATAAGGAAAATCCAGTAAAAGGCGTACTCCCTGAAACGAGAATACTACCCGAACGTCCAAATAATTTTTTAAATGAGCTGTCCAACGATCCAGCCGTACAGATGTGAAGATATGTTGATTTTGGGCTGGTGAAAAAATATTTAAAAATTCCCGAACATTCCGTGCATGACTTTATAAGGAAAATCTAGTAAAAGGCGTACTCCCAGAAACGAGAATGTTACCCGAACGTCCGAATAATTTTTTTAAATGAGCTGTTCGACGATCCAACCATACGGATGTCAAGATATATTGATTTTGGGCTTGTGAAAAAATTATTTAAAAATTCCCGAACATTCGGTGCATGACTTTATAAGTAAAATCTAGTAAAAGGAGTACTCCTTGAAACGAGAATGTTACTCGAACGTCCGAATAATTTTTTTAAATGAGCTGTTTGACGATCCAACCATACGGATGTCAAGATATGTTGATTTTGGGCTTGTGAAAAAATATTTAAAAATTATCGAACATTCCGTGCATGACTCTTTAAGTAAAATCTAGTAAAATGCGTACTCCTTGAAATGCGACTGTTACCTGAACGTCTGAATAATTTTTTTAAATGAGTTGTTCAACGATCCAACCGTACGGATGTCAAGATATGTTGATTTTGGGCTTGTGAAAAAATTATTTAAAAATTCCCGAACATTCTGTGCATGACTTTATAAGTAAAATCTAGTAAAAGGCGTACTCCTTGAAACGAAAATGTTACCCGAACGTCCGAATAATTTATTTAAATGAGCTGTTCAATGATCCAACCGTACGGATGTCAAGATATGTTGATTTTGGGCTTGTGAAAAAATGTTTAAAAATTATCGAACATTCTTTGCATGACTCTATAAGTAAAATCTAGTAAAGGCGTAATCCTTGAAATGAGAATGTTACCCGAACGTCCGAATAAATTTTTTAAATGAGCTGTTCGATGATCCAACCGTACGGATGTCAAGATTTGCTGATTTTGGGCTTGTAAAAAAATATTTAAAAATTGTCGAACATTCCATGCATGATTCTATAAGTAAAATCTAGTAAAAGGCGTACTCCTTGGAACAACAATGTTACCCGAACGTCCGAATAATTTTTTTAAATGAGCTGTTCGACGATCCAACCGTACGGATGTCAAGATATGTTGATTTTGGGCTTGTGAATTTTTTTTTGAAAATTCCCGAACATTCTGTGCATGACTTTATAAGGAAAATCCAGTAAAAGGCGTACTCCCTGAAACGAAAATATTACCCGAACGTCCAAATAATTTTTTTAAATGAGCTGTCCAACGATCCAACCGTACGGATGTGAAGATATGTTGATTTTGGGCTGGTGAAAAAATATTTTAAAAATTCCCGAACATTCTGTGCATGACTTTATAAGGAAAATCTAGTAAAAGGCGTACTCCCTGAAACGAGAATGTTACCCGAACATCCGAATAATTTTTTTAAATGAGCTGTTCGATGATCCAACCATACGGATGTCAAGATATATTGATTTTGGGCTTGTGAAAAAATTATTTAAAAATTTCCGAACATTCCGTGCATAACTTTATAAGTAAAATCTAGTAAAAGGAGTACTCCTTGAAATGAGAATGTTACCCGAACATTCGAATAATATTTTTTAAATGAGCTATTTGACGATCCAACCGTACGGATGTCAAGATATATTGATTTTGAGCTTGTGAAAAAATATTTAAAAATTATCGAACATTCTGTGCATGACTCTATAAGTAAAATCTAGTAAAATACGTACTCCTTGAAACGCGAATGTTACCTGAACGTCCGAATAATTTTTTTAAATGAGCTGTTCGACGATCCAACCGTACGGATGTCAAGATATTTTGATTTTGGGCTTGTGGAAAAATTATTTAAAAATTCCCGAACATTATGTGCATGACTTTATAAGTAAAATCTAGTAAAAGGCGTACTCCTTGAAACGAGAATGTTACCCGAACGTCCGAATAATTTTTTTTAATGAGCTGTTCAACGATCCATCCATACGGATGTCGAGATATGTTGATTTTGGGCTTGTGAAAGAATATTTAAAAATTGTTGAACATTTTGTGCAGGACTCTATAAGTAAAATCTAGTAAAGGCGTACTCCTAGAAATGAGAATGTTACCCGAACTTCGGAATAATTTTTTTAAATGAGCTGTTCGACGATCCAACCGTACGGATGTCAAGATATGTTGATTTTGGGCTTGTGAAAAAATATTTAAAAATTGTCGAACATTCCGTGCATGATTCTATAAGTAAAATCTAGTAAAAGCCGAACTCCTTGGAACAACAATGTTACCCGAACGTCCGAATAATTTTTTTAAATGAGCTGTTCGATGATCCAACCGTACGGATGTCAAGATATGTTGATTTTGGGCTTGTGAATTTTTTTTTTAAAATTCGCGAACATTCCGTGCATGACTTTATAAGGAAAATCCAGTAAAAGGCGTACTCCCTGAAACGAGAATACTACCCGAACGTCCAAATAATTTTTTTAAATGAGCTTTCTAACTATCCAACCATACAGATGTGAAGATATGTTGATTTTGGGCTGGTGAAAAAATATTTAAAAATTCCCGAACATTCCGTGCATGACTTTATAAGGAAAATCTAATAAAAGGCGTACTCCCTGAAACGAGAATGTTACCCGAACGTCCGAATAATTTTTTTAAATAAGCTGTTCGACGATCCAACCATACGGATGTCAAGATATATTGATTTTGGGCTTGTGAAAAAATTATTTAAAAATTCCCGAACATTCGGTGCATGACTTTATAAGTAAAATCTAGTAAAAGGAGTACTCCTTGAAACGAGAATGTTACTCGAACGTCCGAATAATTTTTTTAAATGAGTTGTTTGACGATCCAACCATACGGATGTCAAGATATGTTGATTTTGGGCTTGTGAAAAAATATTTAAAAATTATCGAACATTCCGTGCATGACTCTTTAAGTAAAATCTAGTAAAATGCGTACTCCTTGAAACGCGACTGTTACCTAAACGTCCGAATAATTTTTTTAAATGAGTTGTTTAACGATCCAACCGTACGGATGTCAAGATATGTTGATTTTGGGCTTGTGAAAAAATTATTTAAAAATTCCCAAACATTCTGTGCATGACTTTATAAGTAAAATCTAGTAAAAGGCGTACTCCTTGAAACGAAAATGTTACCCGAACGTCCGAATAATTTATTTAAATGAGCTGTTCAATGATCCAACCGTACGGATGTCAAGATATGTTAATTTTGGGTTTGTGAAAAAATGTTTAAAAATTGTCGAACATTCTTTGCATGACTCTATAAGTAAAATCTAGTAAAGGCGTACTCCTTGAAATGAGAATGTTACCCGAACGTCCGAATAAATTTTTTAAATGAGCTGTTCGACGATCCAACCCTACGGATGTCAAGATATGTTGATTTTGGGATTGTGAACAAATATTTAAAAATTGTCGAACATTCCGTGCATGATTCTATAAGTAAAATCTAGTAAACGGCGTACTCCTTGAAACAAGAATGTTACCCGAACGTCCGTATAATTCTTTTAAATGAGCTGTTCGACGATCCAACCATACGGATGTCAAGATATGTTGATTTTGGGCTTGTGAAAAAATATTTAAAAATTCCCGAACATTCCGTGCATGACTTTATAAGGAAAATCCAGTAAAAGGCGTACTCCCTGAAACGAGAATATTACCCGAACGTCCAGATAATTTTTTTAAATGCACTGTCCAGTGTTCCTACCGTACGGATGTCAAAATATGTTGATTTTGGGCTGGTGAAAAAATATTTAAAAATTCCCGAACATTCCGTGCATGACTTTATAAGGAAAATCTAGTAAAAGGCGTACTCCCTGAAACGAGAATGTTACCCGAACGTCCGAATAATTTTTTTAAATGAGCTGTTCGACAATCCAACCATACGGATGTCAAGATATGTTGATTTTTGGCTTGTGAAAAAATTATTCAAAAATTCCCGAACATTCCGTGCATGACTTTATAAGTAAAATCTAGTAAAAGGCGCACTCCTTGAAACGAGAATGTTACACGAACGTCCGAATATTTTTTTTAAATGAGCTGTTTTACGATCCAACCGTATGGATGTCAAGATATGTTGATTTTGGGCTTTTGAAAAAATATTTAAAAATTATCGAATATTCCGTGCATGACTCTATAAGTAAAATCTAGTAAAATGCGTACTCCTTAAAACGCGAATGTTACTAGAACGTCCGAATAATTTTTTTAAATGAGTTGTTCGACGATTCAACTGTACGGATGTCAAGATATGTTGATATTGGGCTTGTGAAAAAATTATTTAAAAATTCCCGAACATTCCGTGCATGACTTTATAAGTAAAATCTAGTAAAAGGCGTACTCCTTGAAACGAGAATGTCACCCGAACGTCCGGATAATTTTTTTAAATGAGCTATTCAACGATCCATCCATACGGATGTCAAGATATGTTGATTTTGGGCTTGTGAAAAAATATTTAAAAATTGTCAAACATTCCGTGCATGACTCTATAAGTAAAATCTAGTAAAGGCGTACTCCTTGAAATGAGAATGTTACCCGAACGTCCGACTAATTTTTTTTAATGAGCTGTTCAACGATCCATCCATACGGATGTCAAGATATGTTAATTTTGGGCTTGTGAAAAAATATTTAAAAATTGTCGAACATTCCGTGCATGATTCTATAAGTAAAATCTAGTAAACAGCGTACTCCTTGAAATAAGAATGTTACCCGAACGTCCGAATAATTCTTTTAAATGAGATGTTCGACGATCCAACCATACGGATGTCAAGATATGTTGATTTTGGGCTTGTGAAAAAATATTTAAAAATTCCCGAACATTCCGTGCATGACTTTATAAGGAAAATCCAGTAAAAGGCGTACTCCCTGAAACGAGAATATTACCCGAACGTCCAGATAATTTTTTTAAATGCACTGTCCAGTGATCCTACCGTACGGATGTCAAAATATGTTGATTTTGGGCTGGTGAAAAAATATTTAAAAATTCCCGAACATTCCGTGCATGACTTTATAAGGAAAATCTAGTAAAAGGCGTACTCCCTGAAACGAGAATGTTACCCGAACATCCGAATAATTTTTTTAAATGAGCTGTTCGACAATCCAACCATACGGATGTCAAGATATGTTGATTTTTGGCTTGTGAAAAAATTATTCAAAAATTCCCGAACATTCCGTGCATGACTTTATAAGTAAAATCTAGTAAAAGGCGCACTCCTTGAAACGAGAATGTTACACGAATGTGCGAATAATTTTTTTAAATGAGTTGTTTTACGATCCAACCGTATGGATGTCAAGATATGTTGATTTTGGGCTTTTGAAAAAATATTTAAAAATTATCGAATATTCCGTGCATGACTCTATAAGTAAAATCTAGTAAAATGCGTACTCCTTAAAACGCGAATGTTACCTGAACGTCCGAATAATTTTTTTACATGAGTTGTT
The DNA here is from genome assembly GCF_009905375.1 of Apium graveolens. Taxonomy (NCBI): domain Eukaryota; kingdom Viridiplantae; phylum Streptophyta; class Magnoliopsida; order Apiales; family Apiaceae; genus Apium; species Apium graveolens. The sequence continues at coordinate 15,084,307 of NC_133648.1, read as the reverse complement.
CGACGATTCAACTGTACGGATGTCAAGATATGTTGATATTGGGCTTGTGAAAAAATTATTTAAAAATTCCGGAACATTCCGTGCATGACTTTATAAGTAAAATCTAGTAAAAGGCGTACTCCTTGAAACGAGAATGTCACCCGAACGTCCGGATAATTTTTTTAAATGAGCTATTCAACGATCCATCCATACGGATGTCAAGATATGTTGATTTTGGGCTTGTGAAAAAATATTTAAAAATTGTCAAACATTCCGTGCATGACTCTATAAGTAAAATCTAGTAAAGGCGTACTCCTTGAAAAGAGAATGTTACCCGAACGTCCGACTAATTTTTTTTAATGAGCTGTTCAACGATCCATCCATACGGATGTCAAGATATGTTAATTTTCGGCTTGTGAAAAAATATTTAAAAATTGTTGAACATTCTGTGCAGGACTCTATAAGTAAAATCTAGTAAAGGCGTACTCCTTAAAATGAGAATGTTACCCGAACGTCCGAATAATTTTTTTAAATGAGCTGTTCGACGATCCAACCGTACGGATGTCAAGATATGTTGATTTTGGGCTTGTGAAAAAATATTTAAAAATTGTCGAACATTCCGTGCATGATTCCATAAGTAAAATCTAGTAAAAGGCGAACTCCTTGGAACAACAATGTTACCCGAACGTCCGAATAATTTTTTAAAAGAGCTGTTCGACGATCCAACCGTACGGATGTCAAGATATGTTGATTTTGGGCTTGTGAATTTTTTTTTGAAAATTCCCGAACATTCCGTGCATGACTTTATAAGGAAAATCCAGTAAAAGGCGTACTCCCTGAAACGAGAATATTACCCGAACGTCCAAATAATTTTTTTAAATGAGCTTTCCAACGATCCAACCGTACGGATGTGAAGATATGTTGATTTTGGGCTGGTGAAAAAATATTTAAAAATTCCCGAACATTCCGTGCATGACTTTATAAGGAAAATCTAGTAAAAGGAGTACTCCTTGAAACGAGAATGTTACTCGAACGTCCGAATAATTTTTTAAAATGAGCTGTTAGACGATCCAACCATACGGATGTCAAGCTATGTTGATTTTGGACTTGTGAAAAAATATTTAAAAATTATCGAACATTCCGTGCATGACTCTATAAGTAAAATCTAGTAAAATGCGTACTCATTGAAACGCGAATGTTACCTGAACGTCCGAATAATTTTTTTAAATGAGCTGTTCAATGATCCAACCGTACGGATGTCAAGATATGTTGATTTTGGGCTTGTGAAAAAATGTTTAAAAATTGTCGAACATTCTGTTCATGACTCTATAAGTAAAATCTAGTAAAGGCGTACTCCTTGAAATGAGAATGTTACCCGAACGTCTGAAAAAAAATTTTAAATGAGCCGTTCGACGATCCAACCGTACGGATGTCAAGATATGTTGATTTTGGGATTGGGAAAAAATATTTAAAAATTGTCGAACATTCCGTGCATGATTCTATAAGTAAAATCTAGTAAACAGCGTACTCCTTGAAACAAGAATATTACCCGAACGTCCGAATAATTCTTTTAAATGAGCTGTTCGACGATCCAACCATACGGATGTCAAGATATGTTGATTTTGGGCTTGTGAAAAAATGTTTAAAAATTGTCGAACATTCTTTGCATGACTCTATAAGTAAAATCTAGTAAAGGCGTACTCCCTGAAACGAGAATATTACCCGAACGAGAATGTTACCCGAACGTCCGAATAAATTTTTTAAATGAGCTGTTCGACGATCCAACCCTACGGATGTCAAGATATGTTGATTTTGGGCTGGTGAAAAAATATTTAAAAATTCCCGAACATTCCGTGCATGACTTTATAAGGAAAATCTAGTAAAAGGCGTACTCCCTGAAACGAGAATGTTACCCGAACGTCCGAATAATTTTTTTAAATGAGTTGTTCGACAATCCAACCATACGGATGTCAAGATATGTTGATTTTTGGCTTGTGAAAAAATATTTAAAAATTGTTGAACATTCTGTGCAGGACTCTATAAGTAAAATCTAGTAAAGGCGTACTCCTTGAAATGAGAATGTTACCCGAACGTCCGAATAATTTTTTTAAATGAGCTGTTCGACGATCCAACCGTACGGATGTCAAGATATGTTGATTTTGGGCTTGTGAAAAAATATTTAAAAATTGTCGAACATTCCGTGCATGATTCTATAAGTAAAATCTAGTAAACGGCGTACTCCTTGAAATGAGAATGTTACCCGAACGTCCGAATAATTTTTTTAAATGAGCCGTTCGACGATCCAACCGTACGGATGTCAAGATATGTTGATTTTGGGATTGGGAAAAAATATTTAAAAATTGTCGAACATTCCGTGCATGATTCTATAAGTAAAATCTAGTAAACGGCGTACTCCTTGAAACAAGAATGTTACCCGAACGTCCGAATAATTCTTTTAAATGAGCTGTTCGACGATCCAACCATACGGATGTCAAGATATGTTGATTTTGGGCTTGTGAAAAAATGTTTAAAAATTGTCGAACATTCTTTGCATGACTCTATAAGTAAAATCTAGTAAAGGCGTACTCCCTGAAACGAGAATATTACCCGAACGAGAATGTTACCCGAACGTCCGAATAAATTTTTTAAATGAGCTGTTCGACGATCCAACCCTACGGATGTCAAGATATGTTGATTTTGGGCTGGTGAAAAAATATTTAAAAATTCCCGAACATTCCGTGCATGACTTTATAAGGAAAATCTAGTAAAAGGCGTACTCCCTGAAACGAGAATGTTACCCGAACGTCCGAATAATTTTTTTAAATGAGATGTTCGACAATCCAACCATACGGATGTCAAGATATGTTGATTTTTGGCTTGTGAAAAAATTATTCAAAAATTCCCGAACATTCCGTGCATGACTTTATAAGTAAAATCTAGTAAAAGGCGCACTCCTTGAAACGAGAATGTTACACGAACGTCCGAATAATTTTTTTAAATGAGCTATTTGACGATCCAACCGTATGGATGTCAAGATATGTTGATTTTCGGTTTGTGAAAAAATATTTAAAAATTATCGAATATTCCGTGCATGACTCTATAAGTAAAATCTAGTAAAATGCGTACTCCTTAAAACGCGAATGTTACCTGAACGTCCGAATAATTTTTTTAAATGAGCTGTTTGACGATTCAACCGTACGGATGTCAAGATATGTTGATATTGGGCTTGTGAAAAAATTATTTAAAAATTCCCTAACATTCCGTGCATGACTTTATAAGTAAAATCTAGTAAAAGGCGTACTCCTTGAAACGAGAATGTCACCCGAACGTCCAGAAATTTTTTTTAAATGAGCTATTCAACGATCCATCCATACGGATGTCAAGATATGTTGATTTTGGGCTTGTGAAAAAATATTTAAAAATTGTCAAACATTCCGTGCATGACTCTATAAGTAAAATCTAGTAAAGGCGTACTCTTTGAAATGAGAATGTTACCCGAACGTCCGACTAATTTTTTTTAAATGAGCTGTTCAACGATCCATCCATACGGATGTCAAGATATGTTGATTTTGGGCTTTTGAAAAAATATTTAAAAATTGTTGAACATTCTGTGCAGGACTCTATAAGTAAAATCTACTAAAGGCGTACTCCTTGATATGAGAATGTTACCCGAACGTCCGAATAATTTTTTAAATGAGCTGTTCGACGATCCAACCGTACGGATGTCAAGATATGTTGATTTTGGGCTTGTGAAAAAATATTTAAAAATTGTCAAACATTCCGTGCATGATTCTATAAGTAAATCTAGTAAAAGGCGAACTCCTTGGAACAACAATGTTACCCGAACGTCCGAATAATTTTTTTAAATGAGCTGTTCGACGATCCAACCGTACGGATGTCAAGATATGTTGATTTTGGGCTTGTAAATTTTTTTTTGAAAATTCCCGAACATTCCGTGCATGACTTTATAAGGAAAATCCAGTAAAAGGCGTACTCCCTGAAACGAGAATATTACCCGAACGTCCAAATAATTTTTTTAAATGAGCTTTCCAACGATCCAACCGTACAGATGTGAAGATATGTTGATTTTGGGCTGGTGAAAAAATATTTAAAAATTCCCGAACATTCCGTGCATGACTTTATCAGGAAAATCTAGTAAAAGACGTACTCCCTGAAACGAGAATGTTACCCGAACGTTCGAATAATTTTTTTAAATGAGCTGTTCGACGATCCAACCATACGGATGTCAAGATATATTGGTTTTGGGCTTGTGAAAAAATTATTTAAAAATTCCCGAACATTCCGTGCATGACTTTATAAGTAAAATCTAGTAAAAGGAGTACTCCTTGAAACGAGAATGTTACTCGAACGTCCGAATAATTTTTTAAAATGAGCTGTTAGACGATCCAACCATACGGATGTCAAGCTATGTTGATTTTGGACTTGTGAAAAAATATTTAAAAATTATCGAACATTCCGTGCATGACTCTATAAGTAAAATCTAGTAAAATGCATACTCATTGAAACGCGAATGTTACCTGAACGTCCGAATAATTTTTTTAAATGAGCTGTTCAACGATCCAACCGTACGGATGTCAAGATATGTTGATTTTGGGCTTGTGAAAAAATTATTTAAAAATTTCCGAACATTCTGTGCATGACTTTATAAGTAAAATCTAGTATAAGGCGTACTCCTTGAAACGAAAATGTTACCCGAACGTCCGAATAATTTTTTTAAATGAGCTGTTCAATGATCCAACCGTACGGATGTCAAGATATGTTGATTTTGGGCTTGTGAAAAAATGTTTAAAAATTGTCGAACATTCTGTGCATGACTCTATAAGTAAAATCCAGTAAAAGGCGTACTCCCTGAAACGAGAATATTACCCGAACGTCCAAATAATTTTTTTAAATGAGTTGTCCAATGATCCAACCGTACGGATGTCAAGATATGTTGATTTTGGGCTTGTGAAAAAATTATTTAAAAATTCCCGAACATTCTGTGCATGACTTTATAAGTAAAATCTAGTAAAAGGCGTACTCCTTGAAATGAAAATGTTACCCGAACGTCCGAATAATTTTTTTAAATGAGCTGTTCAATGATCCAACCGTACGGATGTCAAGATATGTTGATTTTGGGATTGTGAAAAAATGTTTAAAAATTGTCGAACATTCTGTGCATGACTCTATAAGTAAAATCTAGTAAAGGCGTACTCCTTGAAATGAAAATGTTACCCGAACGTCCGAATAAATTTTTTAAATGAGCTGTTGGACGATCCAACCGTACGGATGTCCAGATATGTTGATTTTGGGATTGTGAAAAAATATTTAAAAATTGTCGAACATTCCGTGCATGATTCTATAAGTAAAATCTAGTAAACAGCGTACTCCTTGAAACAAGAATGTTACCCGAACGTCCGAATAATTCTTTTAAATGAGCTGTTCGACGATCCAACCATACGGATGTCAAGATATGTTGATTTTGGGCTTGTGAAAAAATATTTAAAAATTCCCGAACATTCCGTGCATGACTTTATAAGGAAAATCCAGTAAAAGGCGTATTCCCTGAAACGAGAATATTACCCGAACGTCCAAATAATTTATTTAAATGCCCTGTCCAACGATCCAACCGTACAGATGTCAAGATATGTTGATTTTGGGCTGGTGAAAAAATATTTAAAAATTCCCGAACATTCCGTGCATGACTTTATAAGGAAAATCTAGTAAAAGGCGTACTCCCTGAAAGGAGAATGTTACCCGAACGTCTGAATAATTTTTTTAAATGAGCTGTTCGACAATCCAACCATACGGATGTCAAGATATGTTGATTTTTGGCTTGTGAAAAAATTATTCAAAAATTCCCGAACATTCCGTGCATGACTTTATAAGTAAAATCTAGTAAAAGGCGCACTCCTTGAAACGAGAATGTTACACGAACGTCCGAATAATTTTTTAAATGAGCTCTTTGATGATCCAACCGTATGGATGTCAAGATATGTTGATTTTGGGCTTGTGAAAAAATATTTAAAAATTATCGAACATTCCGTGCATGACTCTATAAGTAAAATCTAGTAAAATGCGTACTCCTTAAAACGCGAATGTTACCTGAACGTCCGAATAATTTTTTTAAATGAGCTGTTCGACGATCCAACCGTACGGATGTCAAGATATCTTGATATTGGGCTTGTGAAAAAATTATTTAAAAATTCCCGAACATTCCGTGCATGACTTTATAAGTAAAATCTAGTAAAAGGCGTACTCCTTGAAACGAGAATGTTACCCGAACGTCCGGATAATTTTTTTAAATGAGCTATTCAAAGATCCATCCATACCAATGTCAAGATATGTTGATTTTGGGCTTGTCAAAAAATATTTAAAAATTGTCAAACATTCCGTGCATGAATCTATAAGTAAAATCTAGTAAAGGCGTACTCCTTGAAATGAGAATGTTACCCGAACGTCCGAATAAATTTTTAAATGAGCTGTTCGACAATCCAACCGTACGGATGGCAAGATATGTTGATTTTGGGCTTGTGAAAAAATATTTAAAAATAATCGAACATTCCGTGCATGACTATATAAGTAAAATCTAGTAAAATGCATACTCCTTGAAACGAGAATGTTACTCGAACGTCCGAATAATTTTTTTAAATGAGCTGTTCGACAATCCAACCGTACGGATGTCAAGATATGTTGATTTTGGGCTTGTGAAAAAATATTTAAAAATTATCGAACATTCCGTGCATGACTCTATAAGTAAAATCTAGTAAAATGCGTACTCCTTGAAACAAGAATGTTACCCGAACGTCCGAATAATTTTTTTAAATGAGTTGTTCGACGATCCAACCGTACGGATGTCAAGATATGTTGATTTTGGGCTTGTGAAAAAATATTTAAAAATTCAAGAACATTCCATGCATTAGTTTATAAGGAAAATCCAGTAAAAGGCGTACTCCCTAAAACGAGAATATTACCCGAACGTCCAAATAATTTTTTTAAATGAGCTATTCAACGATCCATCCGTACGGATGTCAAGATATGTTGATTTTGGGTTTGTGAAAAAATATTTAAAAATTATCAAACATTCCGTGCATGACTCTATAAGTAAAATCTAGTAAAGGCGTACTCTTTGAAATGAGAATGTTACCCGAACGTCCGAATAATTTTTTAAATGAGTTATTCAATGATCCAACCGTATGGATGTCAAGATATGTTGATTTTGGCCTTGTGAAAAAATATTTAAAAATTTTCGAACATTCCGTGCATGACTCTATAAGTAAAATCTAGTAAAATGCGTACTCCTTGAAACACGAATGTTACCTGAACGTCCGAATAATTTTTTTAAATGAGCTGTTAGAAGATCCAACCGTACGGATGTCAAGATATGTTGATTTTGGGCTTGTGAAAAAATTATTTAAAAATTCCCGAACATTCCGTGCATGACTTTATAAGTAAAATCTACTAAAAGGAGTACTCCTTGAAACGAGAATGTTACTCGAACGTCCGAATAATTTTTTTAAATGAGCTGTTAGACGATCCAACCATACGGATGTCAAGATATGTTGATTTTGGGCTTGTGAAAAAATTATTTAAAAATTCCCGAACATTCTGTGCATGACTTTATAAGTAAAATCTAGTAAAAGGCGTACTCCTTGAAACGAAAATGTTACCCGAACGTCCGAATAATTTTTTTAAATGAGCTGTTCAATGATCCAACCGTACGGATGTCAAGATATGTTGATTTTGGGATTGTGAAAAAATGTTTAAAAATTGTCGAACATTCTGTGCATGACTCTATAAGTAAAATCTAGTAAAGGCGTACTCCTTGAAATGAAAATGTTACCCGAACGTCCGAATAAATTTTTTAAATGAGCTGTTCGACGATCCAACCGTACGGATGTCAAGATATGTTGATTTTGGGATTGTGAAAAAATATTTCAAAATTGTCGAACATTCCGTGCATGATTCTATAAGTAAAATCTAGTAAACAGCGTACTCTTTGAAACAAGAATGTTACCCGAACGTCCGAATAATTCTTTTAAATGAGCTGTTCGACGATCCAACCATACGGATGTCAAGATATGTTGATTTTGGGCTTGTGAAAAAATATTTAAAAATTCCCGAACATTCCGTGCATGACTTTATAAGGAAAATCCAGTAAAAGGCGTATTCCCTGAAACGAGAATATTACCCGAACATCCAAATAATTTATTTAAATGCACTGTCCAACAATCCAACCGTACGGATGTCAAGATATGTTGATTTTGGGCTGGTGAAAAAATATTTAAAAATTCCCGAACATTCCGTTCATGACTTTATAAGGAAAATCTAGTAAAAGGCGTACTCCCTGAAAGGAGAATGTTACCCGAACGTCTGAATAATTTTTTTAAATGAGCTGTTCGACAATCCAACCATACGGATGTCAAGATATGTTGATTTTTGGCTTGTGAAAAAATTATTCAAAAATTCCCGAACATTCCGTGCATGACTTTATAAGTAAAATCTAGTAAGAGGCGCACTCCTTGAAACGAGAATGTTACACGAACGTCCGAATAATTTTTTAAATGAGCTGTTTGATGATCCAACCGTATGGATGTCAAGATATGTTGATTTTGGTCTTGTGAAAAAATATTTAAAAATTATCGAACATTCCGTGCATGACTCTATAAGTAAAATCTAGTAAAATGCGTACTCCTTAAAACGCGAATGTTACCTGAACGTCCGAATAATTTTTTTAAATGAGCTGTTCGACGATCCAACCGTACGGATGTCAAGATATGTTGATATTGGGCTTGTGAAAAAATTATTTAAAAATTCCCGAACATTCCGTGCATGACTTTATAAGTAAAATCTAGTAAAAGGCGTACTCCTTGAAACGAGAATGTTACCCGAACGTCCGGATAATTTTTTTAAATGAGCTATTCAACGATCCATCCATACGGTTGTCAAGATATGTTGATTTTGGGCTTGTGAAAAAATATTTAAAAATTGTCAAACATTCCGTGCATGACTCTATAAGTAAAATCTAGTAAAGGCGTACTCCTTGAAATGAGAATGTTACCCGAACGTCCGAATAAATTTTTAAATGAGCTGTTCGACAATCCAACCGTACGGATGGCAAGATATGTTGATTTTGGGCTTGTGAAAAAATATTTAAAAATTATCGAACATTCCGTGCATGACTCTATAAGTAAAATCTAGTAAAATGCGTACTCCTTGAAACGAGAATGTTACCCGAACGTCCGAATAATTTTTTTAAATGAGTTGTTCGACGATCCAACCGTACGGATGTCAAGATATGTTGATTTTGGGCTTGTGAAAAAATATTTAAAAATTGTCGAACATTCTGTGCATGACTCTATAAGTAAAATCTAGTAAAGGCGTACTCTTTGAAATGAGAATGTTACCCGAACGTCCGAATAAATTTTTTAAATGAGCTGTTCGACGATACAACCGTATGGATTTCAAGATATGTTGATTTTGGGTTTGTGAAAAAATATTTAAAAATTATCAAACATTCCATGCATGACTCTATAAGTAAAATCTAGTAAAGGCGTACTCCTTGAAATGAGAATGTTACCCGAACGTCCGAATAATTTTTTAAATAAGTTATTCGACGATCCAACCGTATGGAGGTCAAGATATGTTGATTTTGGGCTTGTGAAAAAATATTTAAAAAATTTCGAACATTCCGTGCATGACTCTATAAGTAAAATCTAGTAAAATGCGTACTCCTTGAAACACGAATGTTACCTGAACGTCCGAATAATTTTTTTAAATGAGCTGTTAGACGATCCAACCGTACGGATGTCAAGATATGTTGATTTTGGGCTTCTGAAAAAATTATTTAAAAATTCCCGAACATTCCGTGCATGACTTTATAAGTAAAATCTAGTAAAAGGAGTACTCCTTGAAACGAGAATGTTACTCGAACGTCCGAATAATTTTTTTAAATGAGCTGTTAGACGATCCAACCATACGGATGTCAAGATATGTTGATTTTGGGCTTGTGAAAAAATTATTTAAAAATTCCTGAACATTCTGTGCATGACTTTATAAGTAAAATCTAGTAAAAGGCGTACTCCTTGAAACGAAAATGTTACCCGAACGTCCGAATAATTTTTTTAAATGAGCTGTTCAATGATCCAACCGTACGGATGTCAAGATATGTTGATTTTGGGCTTGTGAAAAAATGTTTAAAAATTGTCGAACATTCTGTGCATGACTCTATAAGTAAAATCTAGTAAAGGCGTACTCCTTGAAATGAGAATGTTACCCGAACGTCCGAATAAATTTTTTAAATGAGTTGTTCGACGATCCAACCGTACGGATGTCAAGATATGTTGATTCTGGGATTGTGAAAAAATATTTAAAAATTATCGAACATTCCGTGCATGACTCTATAAGTAAAATCTAGTAAAATGCGTACTCCTTGAAACGAGAATGTTACCCGAACGTCCGAATAATTGTTTTAAATGAGTTGTTCGACGATCCAACCGTACGGATGTCAAGATATGTTGATTTTGGGCTTGTGAAAAAATATTTAAAAATTCAAGAACATTCCATGCATGAGTTTATAAGGAAAATCCAGTAAAAGGCGTACTCCCTAAAACGAGAATATTACCCGAACGTCCAAATAATTTTTTTAAATGAGCTATTCAACGATCCATCCGTACGGATGTCGAGATATGTTGATATTGGGTTTGTGAAAAAATATTTAAAAATTGTCAAACATTCCGTGCATGACTCTATAAGTAAAATCTAGTAAAGGTGTACTCCTTGAAATGAGAATGTTACCCGAATGTCCGAATAAATTTTTAAATGAGTTGTTCAATAATCCAACCGTACGGATGTCAAGATATATTGATTTTGGGATTGTGAAAAAATATTTAAAAATTATCGAACATTCCGTGCATGACTCTATAAGTAAAATCTAGTAAAATGCGTACTCCTTGTAACAAGAATGTTACCCGAACATCCGAATAAATTTTTAAATGAGCTGTTCGACAATCCAACCGTACGGATGTCAAGATATGTTAATTCTGGGCTTGTGAAAAAATATTTAAAAATTATCGAACATTCCGCGCATGACTCTATAAGTAAAATCTAGTAAAATGCGTACTCCTTGAAACGATAATGTTACCCGAACGTCCGAATAATTTTTTTAAATGAGCTGTTCGACGATATAACCGTACGGATGTCAAGATATGTTGATTTTGGGCTTGTGAAAAAATATTTAAAAATTCTCGAACATACCATGCATGACTTTATAAGGAAAATCCAGTAAAAGGCGTACTCCCTAAAACGAGAATATTACCCGAACGTCAAAATAATTTTTTTAAATGAGCTGTCCAACGATCCAACCGTACGGATGTCAAGATATGTTGATTTTGGGCTGGTGAAAAAATATTTAAAAATTCCCGAACATTCCGTGCCTGACTTTATAAGGAAAATATAGTAAAAGGCGTACTCCCTGAAACGAGAATGTTACCCGAACGCCCGAATAATTTTTTTAAATGAGCTGTTCGACAATCCAACCATACGGATGTCAAGATATGTTGATTTTGGGCTGGTGAAAAATTATTTAAAAATTCCGGAACATTCCGTGCATGACTTTATAAGTAAAATCTAGTAAAAGGCGCACTCCTTGAAACGAGAATGTTACCCGAACGTCCGAATAATATTTTTAAATGAGCTGTTTGATGATCCAACCGAACGGATGTCAAGATATGTTGATTTTGGGCTTCTGAAAAAATATTTAAAAATTATCAAACATTCCGTGCATGACTCTATAAGTAAAATCTAGTAAAATGCGTACTCCTTGAAACATGAATGTTACCTGAACGTCCGAATAATTTTTTTAAATGAGCTGTTAGACGATCCAACCGTACGGATGTCAAGATATGTTGATTTTGGGCTTGTGAAAAAATTATTTAAAAATTCCCGAACATTTCGTGCATGACTTTATAAGTTAAATCTAGTAAAAGGCGTACTCCTTGAAACGAGAATGTTACCCGAACGTCCGAATAATTTTTTTAAATGAGTTGTTCAACAATCCATCCATACGGATGTCAAGATATGTTGATTTTGGGCTTAAGAAAAAATATTTAAAAATTGTCAAACATTTCGTGCATGACTCTATAAGTAAAATCTAGTAAAGGCGTACTCCTTGAAATGAGAATATTACCCGAACGTCCGAATAATTTTTTAAATGAGTTGTTCGACGATCCAACCATATGGATGTCAAGATATGTTGATTTTGGGCTTGCGAAAAAATATTTAAAAATTTTCGAACATTTCGTGCATGACTCTATAAGTAAAATCTAGTAAAATGCGTACTCCTTGAAACACGAATGTTACCTGAACGTCCGAATTATTTTTTTAAATGAGCTGTTAGACGATCCAACCGTACGGATGTCAAGATATGTTGATTTTGGGCTTGTGAAAAAATTATTTAAAAATTCCCGAACATTCCGTGCATGACTTTATAAGTAAAATCTAGTAAAAGGAGTACTCCTTGAAACGAGAATGTTACTCGAACGTCCGAATAATTTTTTTAAATGAGCTGTTAGATGATCCAACCATACGGATGTCAAGATATGTTGATTTTGGGCTTGTGAAAAAATTATTTAAAAATTCCAGAACATTCTGTGCATGACTTTATAAGTAAAATCTAGTAAAAGGCGTACTCCTTGGAACGAAAATGTTACCCGAACGTCCGAATAATTTTTTTAAATGAGCTGTTCAATGATCCAACCGTACGGATGTCAAGATATATTGATTTTGGGCTTGTGAAAAAATGTTTAAAAATTGTCGAACATTCTGTGCATGACTATATAAGTAAAATCTAGTAAAGACGTACTCCTTGAAATGAGAATGTTACCCGAACGTCCGAATAAATTTTTTAAATGAGCTGTTCGACGATCCAACCGTACGGATGTCAAGATATGTTGATTTTGGGATTGTGAAAAAATATTTAAAAATTGTCGAACATTCCGTGCATGATTCTATAAGTAAAATCTAGTAAACAGCGTACTCCTTGAAACAAGAATGTTACCCAAACGTCCGAATAATTCTTTTAAATGAGCTGTTCGACGATCCAACCATACGGATGTCAAGATATATTGATTTTGGGCTTGTGAAAAAATATTTAAAAATTCCCGAACATTCCGTGCATGACTTTATAAGGAAAATCCAGTAAAAGGCGTATTCCCTGAAACGAGAATATTACCCGAACGTCCAAATAATTTTTCTAAATGCACTGTCCAACGATCCAACCGTACGGATGTCATGATATGTTGATTTTGGGCTGGTGAAAAAATATTTAAAAATTCCCGAACATTCTGTGCATGACTTTATAAGGAAAATCTAGTAAAAGGCGTACTCCCTGAAACGAGAATCTTACCCGAATGTCCGAATAATTTTTTTAAATGAGCTGTTCGATAATCCAACCATACGGATGTCAAGATATGTTGATTTTTGGCTTGTGAAAAAATTATTCAAAAATTCCCGAACATTCCGTGCATGACTTTATAAGTAAAATCTAGTAAAAGGCGCACTCCTTGAAACGAGAATGTTACACGAACGTCCGAATAATTTTTTAAATGAGCTGTTTGACGATCCAACCGTATGGATGTCAAGATATGTTGATTTTGGGCTTGTGAAAAAATATCTAAAAATTATCGAACATTCCGTGCATGACTCTATAAGTAAAATCTAGTAAAATGCGTACTCCTTAAAACGCGAATGTTACCTGAACGTCCGAATAATTTTTTTAAATGAGCTGTTCGACGATCCAACCGTACGGATGTCAAGATATGTTGATATTGGGCTTGTGAAAAAATTATTTAAAAATTCCCGAACATTCCGTGCATGACTTTATAAGTAAAATCTAGTAAAAGGCGTACTCCTTGAAACGAGAATGTTACCCGAACGTCCGGATAATTTTTTTAAATGAGCTATTCAATGATCCATCCATACGGATGTCAAGATATGTTGATTTTGGGCTTGTGAAAAAATATTTAAAAATTGTCAAACATTCCGTGCATGACTCTATAAGTAAAATCTAGTAAAGGCGTACTCCTTGAAATGAGAATGTTACCCGAACGTCCGAATAAATTTTTAAATGAGCTGTTCGACAATCCAACCGTACGGATGGCAAGATATGTTGATTTTGGGCTTGTGAAAAAATATTTAAAAATTATCGAACATTCCGTGCATGACTCTATAAGTAAAATCTAGTAAAATGCGTACTCCTTGAAACGAGAATGTTACTCGAACGTCCGAATAATTTTTTTAAATGAGCTGTTCGACAATCCAACCATACGGATGTCAAGATATGTTGATTTTGGGCTTGTGAAAAAATATTTAAAAATTATCGAACATTCCGTGCATGACTCTATAAGTAAAATCTAGTAAAATGCGTACTCCTTGAAACGAGAATGTTACCCGAACGTCCGAATAATTCTTTTAAATGAGTTGTTCGACGATCCAACCGTACGGATGTCAGGATATGTTGATTTTGGGCTTGTGAAAAAATATTTAAAAATTCAAGAACATTCCATGCATGAGTTTATAAGGAAAATCCAGTAAAAGGCAACTCCCTAAAACGAGAATATTACCCGAACGTCCAAATAATTTTTTTAAATGAGCTATTCAACGATCCATCCGTACGGATGTCAAGATATGTTGATTTTGGGCTTGTGAAAAAATATTTAAAAATTGTCAAACATTCCGTGCATGACTCTATAATAAAATCTAGTAACGGTGTACTCCTTGAAATGAGAATGTTACCCGAACGTCCGAATAAATTATTAAATGAGTTGTTCAATAATCCAACCGTACGGATGTCAAGATATATTGATTTTGGGCTTGTGAAAAAATATTTAAAAATTATCGAACATTCCGTGCAGGACTCTATAAGTAAAATCTAGTAAAATGCGTACTCCTTGAAACGAGAATGTTACTCGAACGTCCGAATAATTTTTTTAAATGAGCTCTTCGACAATCCAACCGTACGGATGTCAAGATATGTTGATTTTGGGCTTGTGAAAAAATATTTAAAAATTATCGAACATTCCGTGCATGACTCTATAAGTAAAATCTAGTAAAATGCGTACTCCTTGAAACGAGAATGTTACCCGAACGTCCGAATAAATTTTTTAAATGAGCTGTTCGACGATCTAACCGTACGGATGTCAAGATATGTTGATTTTGGGCTTGTGAAAAAATATTTAAAAATTCCCGAACTTACCATGCATGACTTTATAAGGAAAATCCAGTAAAAGGCGTACTCCCTAAAACGAGAATATTACCCGAACGTCCAAATAATTTTTTTAAATGAGCTGTCCAACGATCAAACCGTACGGATGTCAAGATATGTTGATTTTGGGCTGGTGAAAAAATATTTAAAAATTCCCGAACATTCCGTGCCTGACTTTATAAGGAAAATCTAGTAAAAGGCGTACTCCCTGAAACGAGAATGTTACCCGAACGCCCGAATAATTTTATTAAATGAGCTGTTCGACAATCCAACCATACGGATGTCAAGATATGTTGATTTTGGGCTTGTGAAAAAATTATTTAAAAATTCCCGAACATTTCGTGCATGACTTTATAAGTAAAATCTAGTAAAAGACGCACTCCTTGAAACGAGAATGTTACCCGAACGTCCGAATAATATTTTTAAATGAGCTGTTTGACGGTCCAACCGAACGGATGTCAAGATATGTTGATTTTGGGCTTGTGAAAAAATATTTAAAAATTATCGAACATTCCGTGCATGACTCTATAAGTAAAATCTAGTAAAATGCGTACTCCTTGAAACACGAATGTTACCTGAACGTCCGAATAATTTTTTTAAATGAGCTGTTAGACGATCCAACAGTACGGATGTCAAGATATGTTGATTTTGGGCTTGTGAAAAAATTATTTAAAAATTCCCGAACATTTCGTGCATGACTTTATAAGTTAAATCTAGTAAAAGGCGTACTCCTTGAAACGAGAATGTTACCCGAACGTCCGAATAATTTTTTTAAATGAGTTGTTCAACAATCCATCCATACAGATGTCAAGATATGTTGATTTTGGGCTTAAGAAAAAATATTTAAAAATTGTCAAACATTCCGTGCATGACTCTATAAGTAAAATCTAGTAAAGGCGTACTCCTTGAAATGAGAATGTTACCCGAACGTCCGAATAATTTTTTAAATGAGTTGTTCGACGATCCAACCATATAGATGTCAAGATATGTTGATTTTGGGCTTGTGAAAAAATATTTAAAAAATTTCAAACATTCCGTGCATGACTCTATAAGTAAAATCTAGTAAGATGCGTACTCCTTGAAAGGAGAATGTTACCCGAACGTCCGAATAATTTTTTTAAATGAGCTGTTCGACGATCCAACCATACAGATGTCAAGATATGTTGATTTTGGGCTTGTGAAAAAATATTTAAAAATTCCCGAACATTCCATGCATGACTTTATAAGGAAAATCCAGTAAAAGGCGTACTCCCTGAAATGAAAATATTACCTGAAAGTCAAAATATTTTTTTTAAATGAGCTGTCCAATGATCCAACCGTACGGATGTCAAGATATGTTAATTTTGGGCTGGTGAAAAAATATTTAAAAATTCCCGAATATTCTGTGCATGACTTTATAAGGAAAATCTAGTAAAAGGCGTACTCCCTGAAACGATAATGTTACCCGAACGTCCGAATAATTTTTTTAAATGAGTTGTTCGACAATCCAACCATACGGATGTCAAGATATGTTGATTTTAGGCTTATGAAAAAATTATTTAAAAATTCCCGAACATTCCGTGCATGACTTTATAAGTAAAATCTAGTAAAAGGCACACTCCTTGAAACGAGAATGTTACCCGAACGTCCGAATAATTTTTTTAAATGAGCTGTTTGACGATCCAACCGTACGGATGTCCAGATATGTTGATTTTGGGCTTGTGAAAAAATATTTAAAAATTATCGAACATTCCGTGCATGACTCTATAAATAAAATCTAGTAAAATGCGTACTCCTTGAAACACGAATGTTACCTGAACGTCCGAATAATTTTTTTAAATGAGCTGTTCGACGATCCAACCGTACGGATGTTAAGATATGTTAATTTTGGGCTTGAGAAAAAATATTTAAAAATTCCCGAACATTCCGTGCATGACTTTATAAGGAAAATCCAGTAAAAGGCGTACTTCCTGAAACGAGAATGTTATCCGAACGTCCGAGTAATTTTTTTAAATGAGCTGCCCGATGATCCAACCGTACAGATGTCAAGATATGTTAATTTTGAGCTTGTGAAAAAATATTTAAAAATTCCCGAACATTTCGTGCATGACTTTATAAGGAAAATCTAGTATAAGGCATACTCCCTGAAACGAGAATGTTACCAGAATGTCCAAATAATTTTTTAAAATGAGCTATTCGACGATTCAACCGTATGGATGTCAAGATATGTTTATTTTGGGCTTGTGAAAAAATTATTTAAAAATTCCCGAACATTCCTTGCATGACTTTATAAGGAAAATCGAGTAAAAGGCATACTCCCTAAAACGAGAATGTTACACGAACGTCCGAATAATATTTTTAAATGAGTTGTTCGATGATCCATAATTATTGAGCTATACAGTTAGGTCGTTATTCTCTTCTTCTCATCTCCTCTTCTTTCTACTCTTCTTTCTTTCATCTCTTCAATCAATTATCTTCTTAACATGATGATTCATGACATAATCTCGATTCAGAGCATCACTGGGACTTCTCTTCTTTCTTTCAGGTAATTGATGTGAAAACATCTTCTCTTCTTAACTTTGGATTAGGGTTCATGTTGATTTGGGGGAAATTTGTTAAAATCTCATGAATCCGAGCTAGTGTTTTTAATTGGAATTGGGGTCAAATAAGATTGCAGTTCTACTTTAAGGTAATACCCCACCCTGTGTCTCTCTGATTTTGTGTTATTTTATATTTGCTCGATTTCAGGATTAAAGATTGTATGTTACTGACATTTTTGTGATATTGATTTAGAGAGATATTGTGTTTTTAGTATGAAGCAATCGACTCTCTCCACTCTTAATACACTCGACTATCTCCACTCTTAATATAAACAACACAAAACACAACACTGGTACTTTTTTTAACATTTAATTATTTTATTTAACTATATGTTAATTAATTTTTTTTCATCATAGATATAAACCTTCGTGTGTGTTTATATATGTGGGTACATATGTCTCTGTTTAAGAATACAATAATGATGTTTTGTTGTATAATCTTGCATCTTTTGATACAACTTGTAGACTGTCAAGCTTAACACATTGAGTCAGGTTCTGATGGAGACCATTTTGAGCCCTAGGTTTTATTTCCTTTTTTATTCACTTTCTTCGAAGAAGTTTCAAGTGTCGAGTTGTTAGCACTGTGGAATGGTTATTTCATCTTGTTATTAGTCTGTGTATCATATCTTATTTTATGTTTTGCATATTGTGAAGGTTCTTGATATGATACTGAGGTTTGTTGCCTACAATTGGTATTAAAATTCAACGTGTCTGATCTGTGTGGTGATGCCATAACAAGGTTACGTTCCTGCTTAGAGATCCTTCGCTGTGACATTTGGAGTTTCTTCAGGTACTGTACAACTTGACTCCAGCCTTTTGATATTCTTATCTGAATATGGCAGCTCTCTCTCTTAATCCATATAATTACATCGTAAGTTTAGAAAACCCCAGACCGAATGCAGTGTCCGTTTCTGCTTGGTGTAGAATATGATCCAGTGATGCATATGTTCAAATGTGATGGATAAATCTATTTGCAAAATTACTTTTAGTTTTAGTTTTTGTTACGGATCACTTTTTGGAAGATTGATTGATGGAGGGATGGTAGGAATAACAATTGAATAGAATTCAGTGGAAAATACACAGTTATTGGAATGTTAAGTTTCTGTTATAGCATTTATTTGGTAGACCAGAGTTTTTGTTTCGTGTGTTGGAATGCTTTCTTCTATTGCTAATTAAGATAAGTAATTATAGTATGTTTATTATTCCATGCATGTTGCTTGATAGATAGGATTCATACAGTAGGCTTTATTTGTTTGGATATTTTCCGATTCCTTTTCATAAGTTATAGGTTTATTCGGGACTTGTTTGCATACAATATTGTTCACTTACTAGAATGCAGTTTAAAGTTCTCCCTTTTGCCAACTCACTATTAAATTCTCCTACCTCTAAGCTTGAATCTGGAATTATATGTCGTCAGCGCTCTAACCATAATTGTAAGTCCAACATTGCGTATTCCGCACGCAATTTTGTTGTTTGTAACTACAAATTCATAAAAATGTGTTTCAGCGCCATATTTAATTCTCTTGTCCAGACTTCGAAATTAAGAAGCCTGTAATCTCAAATCATTGTTAATCTCTTGTCCAGACTTCGAAATTATGTAAATTTGAACTACCACAGGTGTAGATATGGGTGTACGGAAAACTCCAAGACTTCATTTGAAGAACTAATCTAGAAAAGCTTGTGAGTTACTAAGACTCCATTGTTTTATATATACCTACCAATATTAACTGTAAAATTCTAGTATTAATTATATCTAATCTCCAAGGAAGCAAATATTGCAGACACTCTTTATAAGCAAGATTTTGTTCTGTTATGTGTTTGGTTATTATATGTTTAAGATTTTTCCGTAAAGAAATCACTAATGCAAAAATGTTGCTTGTAAATTTGAATATTGTTTTTCTTAATTGCGTGAGCTAATTTTATTAAGGGATTTTATGATTTACTATTCAGGTTCATTAACTGTTTTATGAGGAATGTTTAGTTGCATCATATTGTGTTAAGAAATAATGCATTTCTGTACTTAAACTTGAAAAATTATAATGCTACAGGTAGCAATTGAGGTTATTTACGTTTTTATCCAGACATTCATCTACAGCATTATCCTATTTACATTTTCACGGAGGGAGAGAAACCAAATATAGAAGAGTCTATTACATTTGCTGAAAATGTACAAGAGGAAGATGAGTAAAGATCTTGAGGTTAAGCTCAAGAAACTGGCTAAAGAAAAACTATTGCAAGACCAAGACAAGTTGCAGATGAGAAAAGAGGAAGGTGCAGGAGAACATGGCCTGGTTACTTAAGAAAATAGCCGACGCAAATCCAGGCATCACAATCAATCATCAAGATTTGTGCACAACCAGTGATGATGACAATTACCTCACACCAATTACCGGAGGCTCTTCACTGGACTTGTAGTATTATGTCATTGTGATTAATTTGTGTATTTTCCAATTCATAGATGAACTTGTAAATTTGTAAAAATATTTAGTTTGTTGATGAATGTATACGTGTCCAGGTTTACTCTCTTTATAGTAATGCAAGAGCTGCAAAATGCGGTCTCCATGAAATGGAGATTGCATTTTGCAGCTTTGTATTACTATAAAGAGAGTACACTTTGATTTGTATGTATTTATCGTCAAACGTTTAGTTTAATAGTTGAACTCGTCCATTTGAGGTAGTATTTTTGGTTTTTGATTTGGCTCATGATTTTTTGATTGTTGGTCGAATGATTCATGGTTTGGAAATTTCTTGGTTAAATGGTTTTGGATTTGTTTTGTGGGGACTTGCATATATGCAAGTCAATATTTTTTTTACCATTACTCAACAGACACCGGTTACTGTCATAATGTGTAAAACAATCATCTAAATAAGGTGTTCAGACAACAAGACACAAGAACGGTTGTTTGAGCCTCATTTACCCAACACTACTAATAACCATTGTCTGTGAGCTTTCCTTTTAACAATGTTATGTAAAAACCATTGTCTGATGTTCAATAAGACAAGGGTTATAATAAACACTTGTATAAATTACACAACATTAAGTCGAAAACCATTGTCTGATCTACAATAACTTAGCTTATTAACAACGGTTTTAGACTGTTATGTTAAAGATGTATGACAACAGTGCAGTATAAGAACTGTTGTCTAGCTCGATAAGTGGATGCCACATAGACAAGTCTTTTAAAATACATCTAACCATTGTTCTACATGTAGTCCAACAATAGTTTTTCGAGGAAAGAAAATTCACAGTTGTGTACTAATTTGGGGCAACTGTTTTTTTATCGACCGTTGTTTCATAGGTGTTGTGTGATTGCAAATTTCTCGTAGCGTCTGGTAGACATTAGTTCTATATCATAAATACTTCATTTTTTTATAGGAATGGCCCTGAAGTTCCAGCTCCCGTCTGTCCTTAGCATATTGTTTATGTCTAATGAAGGACAAAATGGCCTCGAGCTTGGTAGATCCGTGATTTTACAAGCTTGGTAGATCTGTCGTAATTAAAAAAAGTCTTTTCTGGAGCTGTTTAGGAATTTCACGTCTTATAGCAGCAAGACGTGCCTTTGTTGTATTCTTTATATACTTGTGATAAAATTGTCCATCCACTAAACAAGAAAGAAGAAGTCTTGAAAACATCTTTTGATTATTATATGGTCTGTATCTGAATATTTCTGTTCAAGAAACTAGCTTATTCTAGTTTCAGTTTCTAATGGAAAATTCCATGTGAATGAAAGGTTCACTTGGGCAGGCAAAGGTAATGAATCACCTATAGTCAAGGATGAACACTGATTAATGCCATTTCCACTTAGCTGCTGGGAGCAGCTGTTGCAGCTGGTTTTAAGGCCAAGGAAACCAGGAATAAAGTATGCAGTAATGCACTTCGTAGGCTTGTTGTTGAGAAGTATCTATTGACGTTTTTCTAGTAGTGTAGGTGAGACTTTCTGGTGATTTCAGTGTATACAATCCTGTAGAGGAAAGTTCTGTAGCAGCAACATTCAAAGAACAGAGATAGAGAAACAGTGATTATGTATCTAGCTCATGTACGGTAACTTGTGTGATTTGCAAATATTGTTCCAAACTTATTTTTCGGTAGTGAATTAAAATTAAATAAAAAACAAAGATTAAGTTAAAAATTAATTTTTTAAAGATATATATGACTCAGTACTGAAAATTTCAAATGCTTTTATATAAATAAATATTGAATATATAAGAAAAATATATGATTAGTTTATTATTAACATCAAGATGATCATTAATCTCACAACACATACTTTTCCAAGATCACCAATCATTTAACTTATTTATCTAAGTTTACCTTGCAAAATACATCATAAATTTTAAAAATTATTTGTAATTTATTGGTATTTTAAACATGTGTGTGCACGGCTAAAGAGCTAATTTATTTACCAAAGTATGAACTAAGTTTACACAAATGATCAATGCCTTAATAATATATATATCTTGTGTGGATTTAGTGATCTATCTTTTGTTCTAATTGGTCTTTTGTTAGTTTAGTTAAAAATCTTAAAACACATGTTTCAACTCGAGTAGGCTAAGAGGATGTGATTAGGTGTGAAGTTGGAATCCGAGAGCTTCCTAAAGAATCTACTTCGGGTTGGCTAAGAGGAAGTGACAATGTGTGATATTTTAATGTGCGAGAGGCTGTTTCTTGAGGTCTGAATGAGCCAACGGAGTCTGTTGATGCAGGTGATGGTTTTTGTCTCAGGGAGTTCGAGATGTTGTGGTTTTATTCGGTGTTAGCTTGGTTGGAGGATTTCTCTGATTGGATTTGCTTTGCTTCCAGTCTCTATTTGGAGTCCTTGGTTTGGGTTGTACCTTTGTTTAGGCTGTATCCTGGAGTGATATTTCTGTCCCTGGAGATTGTATTTTTATTTGTTAAGTCTTTTTGGTTTTCGTTTTTGTATTGCCTAGTCATTTAGGTGTGTTCGGTTTCTTGTCTCTTGGTGGTTTGTTCCAAGAGATTTTGACTCTTTGTATATCCTTCTCTTTTTAATCCTCATTTACCCAAAAAATCGTTTCGAGTTTGTGTTGACTTTGTGATTGCATTATACAAGTTTAAAATTAAAATTGGAAGCCGAAAATGGCTGGAAACTGAAAAATCGGTATTTGGCTCTTCTAAAAATACACACTTATGACGGTTGTTCATCGTATATTCGGTCGTAAATAGGTCCTAATTCCTAACATATTATAGTGTAATCGTAGTGTAAAAATTCTGTCATAAATGGGCATATTTCTTGTAGTGAATCATTTTCTTGCTTAAAAAAATCATCACCAATCATTTCTGTTTACTCTCTCTTATACATACACATGTTTTGAACAGAAATTTTTTGGTGGTTTTGAAGCCCATCATATATCAAAAACAAATCCAGCGAATATGAAAAAGTTGCTAAATCCATTATCAAAATTACAAGTGAAGAAGATTGAAGAGAGGGAAAAATGAAAGTGGGTAAATCCATAATGAAAATAAAAATCAAACTAAACTTCTTTAGAGAAAAAAAAATAGTCGTGACCAAAATAAAAATTGATTTTCACTAAATTACTTTCCTTTCTTCTACTAAAAAACAAGCCTAAAACACAGGGTTTGGGGTCTTTTTATCACATTGAGATGCCGCCTTAGGAAGAGAAATCCAAAACAAGCAAAAATTCGGGGAAAACGCTGTAAATTCATATTAATTAGATAAGAGATTTTGGATCTGTTCTTAGTAAGGGCAACCCGAGTGGGACGATCAGGTCGGTTGAGGGCAGCAACACACTCTTTTCATTTACACTTCAAGGGCGATTGCTATAATATATACTTCCTCGACACTTTATGACTTTATGAAACAGTTCTTGTAAATCCCAGCAATACAGAACCATCTTGCACTGCTTCTGGGATTCTTCTGTTAGTATTATGCAAAAATGTACTCTCAACTTCTAAACTTACTGAAAAATTCTCAAACATCTGATTCTGCAACTACACCATCCAACCAACTTTGCTGGTAACACTTTCTCCACTACTTGTTTTTCTGATTCAAATAATATAAACTAGATTGTTGACAGTGAGGCTAGTGATCATATATGTTTTCATAGGGATTTATTTTCTGACTTTAGACCTTAATCAACATCTATAACTGTGTCTTTACCAACTAGACACATCCTTGAAATCACACACTCTCGAATTGTCCCTATTTCACCTGATATTAATCTCCATAATGTGTTATATGTGTCGTATTTTAAACTAAACCTCATTTCTATCAACAAATTAACACAATAAATGAACTTTATCATCAGTTTCACTCATGACCTTCGTATCTTGCAGGGCTCTTCTGTGAGGAAGCTATTGGTTCTTGGTAAGACTTAGAGAGGCCTTTATCTCCTTGATCATGTCTCCCCTTGCTTACATGTCCATGTTGCTTCATATTCTGTTGTTTCTGTATCTGCGGATTGTAATAATAGTGTTGTAGTTTGGCATCAAAGACTTGGTCATTTACCAATGTCAAAGCTTAAAAACTTACCTCTTTGTAATGTTGATTTTAGTAAATCACATCTTATAAACATCTGTAATGTTTGTGCCAAATCAAGGCAACAAAGATTTCTCTTCTCAACAGTATTATTCATTCCAAAGCTTGTTTTTGAGTTGATTCATGTCCATATATGGGATCCTTTCCCAATTAAAACATACAACAAATATCGATATTTTCTTCCCATTGTCGATGATTTTTCAAGAGCAACATGGACCCATCTTCTTAGTGTCAAAAGTAATGTGTTTGATTTTATTAAATATTTTATAGCCACGGTTACTACTTAGTTTGCTGCCACATATAATGATATGGAACTTGGTTCAAGTCATGATACTGCTAAATTCTTCCTTGAAAAAGGTATATCACACCCCACCTCATGTGCACATACACCAACAAAATGTTGTTGTGGAACGTAAGCACACAGATTTACTCGAAATATCACGAGCTCTTCATTTTCAATCTAATCTTCCTAAACAATATTGGGGAGAATGTATTTTGACTTCAACTTATTTGATCAATCATTTTCCAATTAAAATACTTCACGGTGCTTCTCCTTTTGAAGTGCTATTTGGTGTCAAACCCTCTTTTAACCACCTACTATTATATAATTTGTATTAAATAATAACATTCTTAGTTTTTTTATGTATTATTCTAATTAATGAAAAAAATACACTAACTAAGAGAAATTGTTTTAATATAAATTAATTCTAAAACAAATTATAAGAAATTAAAACATAAACATTGAAGAGAATAGATGAGCACGGGCAGTAAGCTAGTTAACCCTTAAAACTTCAAAACACTACTTGATAGCTAACTTTTTTTAGTGGCTTGTTCAAAAATCCGGAGTAAATTGCACATCTTCTTATTGTCAATCACCAGTACCCTTCTATAAGCATCCTTAGTTTCAATATAGTTATTTTGTTACATTAGTGCACATCCCAAATTACCTAGTAATCTAGTGGCTTCTTGATCCACCGAAATTTTAAAAAAAACTCCATTGAGATCGCGTTATCTTTATTCACTTCCCATTAAAAGTCGTTCCTTGTTGAAGCAAGAACAATTTGTGCCTCAATAACGCGATTTGATCATCTAATCTGCCACATCTCTTGTAGAGATCCGGCAAGATGTTATTAAGAGCAGTGAGACAATTTTGATGTTAATTAAGTTTGCAAGAAAGTTATGTTTAGTCTTTGAAGTATTTGCTCATAAAGTCGTAGTGGAAGAAGTTCTTTTTGATGTTAAGTTGTTATATTCAATCTTTGAATTATTTGCATGACGAAGTGCGAGAAAGAAGTTCTTACTCATGTCTTCATTTTCTTTTATATAATTTGTATTAAATAATATTTTTCTTAGTTTTTTATGTATTATTCTAATTAATGCAAAAAATACAGTAACTAAGAGAAATTATTTTAATATAAATTAATTCTAAAACAAATTATGTGAAAATAAAACATAAATATTGAAGAGAACACATGAGCACCGAAAATAAGCGAGTTAACATTTAAAACTTCAAAACACTACTTGATAGCTAATTGCACTCCAAGTTTGTTCAAACTCAGGAGTAAATTGCACATCTTGATACTGTCCCGTCCTTAGTTTCAATGTAGTTATTTTGTTGCATTAGTGCCCATTCCAAATTACCTAGTAATCTAGTGGCTTCTTGCTCCACAGAAACTTAATAATTTTTTCTTTGAGATCGCGCTATCTTTATTCGCTTCCCATTAAAAGCCATTCCTTTATTTATATTTTAAAATATAAATTTACATAGACATAGGTTAGACATAGGTTAGTTTATTTGATAGGAGTTATATCATAGTGATTTCGAGAGAAATCTATGACTATTTAATTCTAGAACTACAAAAAATTGGCTAAATATAATTGGCCTAAAACCGACCGCATTTAGCTAAATTTAACCGCCAGTAGTCGAATTTAACTAAATATGACCAGGAAATATGACCGATTTTGGACTTGATCGTATATATGGGAGTGATATTTAATAAGTCGGTTATATTTAATATAAATTCGACCATCTAAAATATGACCGGTTAAAAATGACTGTTATATTCGATTAGTTAAATACGACCGCATTCGGTTGACTTAACAAATATAAATTAAAAAAATAAAATAATTAATAAAAAAAATCAATTAAATGAAAAATTAAAACTTTTAAATTGGTCTCAAAAACAGTTTTTAGATTTGAAAATCAGTTCTTGAAGATTAAAAGGCGGTCATAACGAAAAACTTTGCCAGAAAATCAAGAACAAAATCCCCTGAATCTAGGAACCCAGATTCTTGTCACTTTATTTTGGCCCCCAAATTGAATTGTTTTCTATGTTTTTCGGTCTCTTTCAATACAACAACCCAAAACACATGTACCATCAAAACATCAACAAACAACAACCCTAACCATGAATCAGAGCAATTTCAAACAAAACTCGATGTCAAACTCTGGCGAAAGTCAATTTTACTCAAATCTGAACTAAAATCAATGATATATATCTCGAATCGTAGTTTACAATCATAAGAAACTATCACATGTAAGTATATTAACAAACAATCAACAACAAAGTCAAGAAAATCAAAACCCCAATTCGATTCAAGAACCCTAAAATCAAATCTCCAATCACAACTTGTAACTAAATATATGATTTGACTCGTAATTGAAAGATCTACTCCTATTCATAACCAAAAACATCAAAAAATTACTCAAATTCAACAAATAAATAATTTCTAAATTTAAAATAAAATGAAAAAATTACCCAAAAATGTAATTGGATTATGTATATAGTTATACGTAAAAATAAAATAATAAAAAGAGGAATTGAGCTGGTTAAGAAAATTCAAGAAAATGGAAGGGGCTAAAGAAAGAAACAATGGCTGGGGAAAATGGTTGTTTGTTTGTCGTTCTTGGGCGGGGCATAAAGGTTAGGCAGGAGAAAATTACTTTACTTGTAAACTAGTGGGTGTTTTAGACCGTTGAATTGTGATTTTAGAGATAAAATGGGTTATGTTTGATTACAAGGCTGGAAATTGATTACAAGATAACGATCCGTATGCTACATGTTTATGAAATAAGAATTTGACATGTGGCATATGCTCCCGACCTGTGCACGTGCAACTGACCCTTCTCAAATATTTAGTTTGCACATTTATTCTTTAGCACTAAATAAAATTCATATATATGAAATTGCTAAAATCATTTTTATGACCCATGTTTACCCAGTGCGTACTCGGAGGGTAGCGGCTGCGGGTTAATTTCAATAAAAAAAGTACAAATTAGTACTGAAGTTGAATTTGAACTTATCCAGCGATCCCAGTATATCATTTCATTTTATACAATAAATGAATGTTAATTTTATCTCATAAAAATAAAACTATATATGGATAATAAATATTAGAAACTTTTAAAATATATCATGTACAACTTTTAACAAAACATTTTACCAAATTTATCTTGTATGACTTTTAAATAAAATATATTTGTAACCATTCATTAATGCAATAAAATATTAAAAATGTAATTTTGGTCGAATTGTATCATAAATTCCATCAATAAGAGTGTATGATAGAATTTAAGATTAGGTTTATATTCTATTTTGTTTCCCGAAAACTTTATACTGACCAAATTTTTTATATTATATTTTGTTGCGCAAAATCTTCATACGGACCAAAATTTTAATGTTTCTATTATCAAATACAAAAAATTAAAATTCTCCTATCACCTATATTTTTTTCATCATCATAAATAAGTGTACATGTAATGCATGTTATGATATAATCAAAATTTCAAATCAAAATAATTTTATTTGGTTTGCTATTTTAACAGCCAAGCATCAGTTTGTCTAGTACCGCTAAATAGTGTTTAATCCTGAATTGATGCTTCGATTTTTTAAAAATATTGTTCATTGATCCAAATAAATAAACAAATATTTAAATTTTATAAAGTTATCAAATACAAGAAAAATCAATCAAATATCTCTTATCACATTTATTTTTTTCCTTAGTAAAGATATATTTATTTATCTCTTATCACATTTATCTCTTATCACATTTATTTGTACATGGCATGAATTTTATCCTTGTATATTAAAATATATTTTTTTGGAATATACAATACCACTTGAATTTTTAAATATATTTTGTGTTTTTAATTTTGTATTTTAATTTCAGCAAATTCAAATAGAAAGTGGAAAAATATCCCGCCATTTCAAAAAGGCTAAATTTGACCGAAATCGGTTGAATTTAGGAGTGCCAAATAATTCATTGCTGCGAAAATTTCTTCCAATTTTTTATCAACGCTAAATAACACCATACAAATATATCGGTCGAATTTAGAATTGACTTGTGATTAATACAATTTAGTATAATTTAGTATAATTCGTCTTTATTCATTAACTTAGTTATAAAAACTATAAAATAATTTTTGTATTCGATAACCAAGGTGTTAGAATTGACTCGTGATTAATACAATTTTACCGTCCTTGAGGAACGATAACTAGTAATTACTACTATATTATGTTTCCATTGTGTACATCTACACATCTGAATTTTTACGTAATATCCTGCATCAGTAATCCTCATCATGCCAAAATAATACATGAAATAAAATACAATGTAATGCTAATTCAACTGCATTGGGATAAGGGTTCTAACTAGCGTTGCATAATTCATACAATAGTTGCACAATCAACTGAGATTTGAGGCCTATTGTTCAGTAGAAACATACAATACTTAAATAGAAGCCTTGCTCGGTGACATATTTGATATAGGAACCTCTTCCTCTATACAAATTACAAAACTATGAAGCCTCCTAAAATGATACTTTATTTCCTTGAAATTCAGCTTGAAATAAAACATATGTCTCCTGATGTAGTTAGCTATATTTTAGTAGAGAAACAAATATTCTAGATATTATTTGTTGTCCTTTGAGGCGGTTGAAGCTAGATAAAAGGAACTTTTAGTTGCTATTTTAAACAATGTCCCTTTTATATCTTCCATGCAATTATGTGAAATGGTTGCACCAAATTAGTTTAGAATATGAATAATTAAACATAGATTTTTAAGTTTTCTCAAGCAAGGCAAAAGTTGTTAGGAATTAATCTAAGTGTGTTTTTATGTTTTGCTGAAAATAAAAGGCTGACAAACAAGAAATCAGCGAGTAGATGTAGTTATAAGTTTGCTTCAGTAATAATAGGAGAATCACTAATTATTTCTTGAAGTGATTTTAGGAAATTGATCTGGTGAACATTATACCAGAAAATTTCAGTATTTAATCTTACTTTGTTTTCATTCAGCACATATGCAATAAAATCAAAAGTTTTATCTTCCATTCGTGACAAGCTATTCTCATAGAATACATGTGTGTTTATTTTGCAACGTATATTTGGTATCAGAGCCTCAATCACTAGAGCTTGATTCGATGTATGCCAAACACTACAAGAAAATCCTGTTTTCACAACAGAAATTTTCGTTGGCATACAAAGAAAATCCGTTAGTATAACAGCATGCCAACAGAATGCCCACTGAAACGGTCCGTCGGAGGAAACGCCGTTGGGAAGTAGCTGCCTAACCGAATTATTTTCTGTTGTAAACTTAACAACGGAATAACATCCGACTAATAACAGAGTTCTTATTTTTGAAATAACAAAGATACAACCGACTTGGTAACCGAATATTTCATTGGTAATTTTAGCAACCATATGCTAACTGATTTTTCATTGTTAAATTTAGTAACAAATTGCCAACGAATTATTGCTCGCAACACTTTACCAACAGATTAGCCCTTATCAGCAACACTACCAAATATTTGTTAGTAATTCACTCTTGATAACACTCCAACAATCAATATTAATAACATAATATAAGCATGTAAATCTATGATTTTATATATATTTACTTATTTAACCAAAAATACCCAAACATTAGCAGCTTGTCAATAGAAAATACAAATTCAAAATGGAGAGCATTTTCATTAAAAAGAAACCATCATCATACAAGATGGGCAGAAGGTGAGCAGAAGAATTCAACAACTTAATATTCACCAAAGTCTCATTCGACATGAATGCAAAACCTAACCTACCACCAACTAAAATATTTCAAGATACTAGGATGAGTATCATATCCAAAACCAAAATAAGCAAACCTAACAGTTTGGAACTAGTATAAAACCATAACAAGATTTGCTGAATCAATGACAAATGAGGGTAAGACTAAACTAATACAAGATACTTTGTGATGAAGAAATTCCATTTATCCTATTCTTCATATCAGGCCCTCCAACTATGTGTCAACCTCCATTATTGTTGAGGTTTGTGTAAGTGAATTTCCTAAACAGTCTGATAGTTGCATCAGAAAAACCACCACTAAACCCTGGAACAAAACGTAATTTTAAAATTATTAACTGATAGTCCATATGGCTCCTGGGAGAACTACTCCTAGGCCTTCAGCTCCATACAGCTCCTGGGAGGACTACTCCTAAGCTCCTAACTCCATACAGCTCCTGGGAGGACTACTCCTAAGCTCCTAACTCCATACAGCTCCTGGGAGGACTACTCCTAAGCTCCTAACTCCATACAGCTCCTGGGAGGACTACTCCTAAGCTCCTAACTCCAGGCAGCTCCTGGGAGGCCTACTCCTAAGCTCCTAACTCTATGCAGCTCCAGGAATGCCTACTCCTAGGCTCATAACTCTACGCAGCTCCTAGAAGGGGTAGTCCCGCACACTACCACTCCTGGCCAGCTTAGTCCCGTAAGCGGAACCTTGATAAACCCCAACACGTGAGACGTTGGCCCAAGCACGTGACGGGGACAACTGTCACACATCAATCATGGGAATAATCAGGGCACGTGTCAGAGGATCCTCAAAACATTCCTCGACCAGTCCCGCGCTGACGCGTGTAAAGCATCCACTCCCGCCAGGTGCCCTCCGCTCCCAGAACCAACGGCTACGATTCGAAGGTACCAACCCCAAAACCCTACTCTTGAGCTATAAATAGCCCAAGAAGGTGAGGTTTTGGGGTTAATCACTCTCTCACACTCATATACACACACAGCAACCTTACATTCATATTCATCTTCATCTTCCCAAAAAGCTAGTTCTTACTCTCACGCCGGAGGCGCCGCGGGACTCCAACCCCCCTTCCGGTGTTGTTTTGTAGGAACCCAACCACAGCTACACCTCTACAGCGGCGAAAGATCCAGGACGGCGTCGAAGGAGCAGCCCCGCCACCAGGAGTTATCATTAACAACACAAGTAATACAAAAAAATACAAAAATAATATCAACTATCAGACGAAAAAACAAGAACAACGATGTTAGCCATTACCTAATTATGAAAATTCTAAACCAACGTGACAATTAAGAAGAAGAAGCAACAATCATCACAATGTTAAACTAAGACTATTGAGAGAAATGCCACTACTCGGTAAACACGCCTCTATTACTAGGAAAAAGAAGAAGAGAGAAATGACGATAATTTCTAGTAACATACAAAATAAAAACGGGCGGGTTTTTTCTAATGCCATTGTCTTTATTTACTAAATTTTCGCAACCTGCTATAAGGGGAAGTACACATGATAGTCTGGTTTGCCTAGTTATTTTCTAGTTTTCAGTAGTACAAGAATTGTATATTTCTAAATATATTTCAGTAGTAAAAGATACTAGTCTACTTAAAGAAATACAAGATTAAGCCCCGAAAACTCTATTAACTAATAACTCTAAACTAGTGCTATATAAATTGAGTTGATAATTGGATGACAATAAAAAAATAAAGAATACATAAATTATGTCTACCCACGCATCATATTATATTTTGCATAAGCGTAAAATCTCCAGAGGTTTCGAAGATTACTCGATATTGGAATAATTAGATGCACGCACTGACTAGTAATCAAGGCCATTTGTGACACTCAAGTACAATGACATTATGTAATAGCTTCAAACAATATATCAAATCAGATATGTTGACAAGTACTTGCAAAGTTGGACACACACTGTCATTCAAGTTGCAACTTTGCTAATAAATTACAAAGAAGCATACATTGTCCAGAAGTCCAACAAAGACAAAATGAAGAGATGTGTAGAATCACTAGCTATTACAGCTTGCATCCCTTCAATCCCACTACATCCCAATTGAGTTGGTTTACAATCATATACACATGATAAAGGTGTAGATGAAAAGTACCTCTTCACAAAATCCTGTTACGAAACTTACCCACTTTAAAATTCAAGTATAAGATGTATTAAAAAAATTAGGCATTAGGGTTCAAAACTTACCCCCAATTTAAAATTAAATCGAACTCACTATTTGCTCACTTAACAATCGAGCTCACTACTTATCAAATTGAATTTATTCACTTACCAATTGAGCTTTCAAGCTTTAGAGAATAACGACTCTAAGAGTATAACACCAAAATCGAAGACCTAAATCACAAATGAAGTCCCATAATAAAATCATGAATCATCAAAGAACTCCAAATTAAACAACAGAGTAAGCCAAAAAATGGACTTAAAAGAAAGAACATTACCTATGTCAGAAAACAACATCACCTTCATTTGAGAGAGAGGGGAAAGGTTAGAAGAGGGGGAACAACAGAGAGCGGGAGAATCACCTTCTGTTTTACTTTTCTTATTTCCGCTTTTGGGATGAGCGGGATGGTAAACCCCCTAAAAAAATTTTGTTATTAATTTTATAATTCATTTTTTATTGTATGTCAAAAGTGTTTGGATAAATATTTTAAAATTAATTGTTTTTAAAAAAATAATTTTTTTGAATTGAGATATTTCTAGTTTCTTAGAAAAAATTATTTATTTGATTTGAAATTTTAACAATCAACAAGTCATTTGATCGGTACCTCTAACCCGTGTTTCATCCTTGATTGTTGTTTAGAATTTTCAAAAAAAAAATCTCGACGATCCAACCACATGGATGTGAAAACTTATATATATATATTAGTGATATTTCCAATTTATAATAGATTTATGCATATTGATTTTTAAAATAATTACTTAATTTTATAATATGTATATAAAATGTGATTTAAATATATATTTTTAATATATTTCATAAAATTTTTACCTAAAAAATATTCGATTAATATTCAAAATAAGTAGTGAATGTTAAAATGCCAACCGAATAAAAATAATATTGAATATTTTGGGTCATTATTAACATATCCAGATCTTGATATCGATACTTTTAGATTTATGAAAAATATGTTAAAAAAAACGAAATATCATAAAAGGAGGTAACACTAATTAGAAACAATAACTAATCAATTATATTAAAAATGGGATTATAAAACTTATTTAATCTTACACGGGTGCTTACAAAAAATTCCTAATAACAAATTAGTTGTGTTAAATATAATTTTAGTTTGATTAGAAAAAAGCCACACTTCATTATTTTGGAGGAGAAAACTAAAAAAATAATATTTTTACTTTACCAATGAATTAGTAACAAAAATGATTTCAACCGATCTAAAATAGTAATATTTTAGTAACAGAATCAGTATGACCGATCTAAAATTACAACGAACTACCAACAAAATTACCAATGAGTAGTGTTGTTGGTAGAGCGTTAGTAATTTCTTGGTAAACCGTTGTTGTTTCGTTACTACTCAGTTAGTACTAATCAATTACAAATCCGTGGGTATTTTCGTCGGTAAATTTGGGCGGGTGATTTGACGCTTATTAATCTCAACCGATATTTTCGTTGGCAAAACATTTGTTGGCGAACCGTTACCTATCTGTTATAATATTGTCAGCTTTTTAATATTTTGATATATGTTAGTAATTCGTTAGTAATTGTCAACATATAATTTTTCGTTGGTAATTTTTGTTGTTAAAATTGGGAATTCTTGTAGTGGTACATGCCAAAATCTACAACGATGGAGACTATGAAAAACAAAGACAGTTCCGTAGGGAAAAGATACCCGATGTTGACAAAAACCAACTACATGATTGGTCACTTAAAATGAGGGTTTAGATGTAGGCACATGGAATCTAGGAGGCTATTGAACCCAAGAGTGATAAAGAAACAGTCGATGAGAAGACAGATAAAACGACCATGGCTACAATTTATCAGGGAATCCCTGAAGATATAATATTGTCAGTTCTAGAGAAGAAAACAGCCAAGGAAGTGTGGGAGGCGGTGAAAACTATATGTTTGGGTGCTGATCGGGTAAAGAAAGTGAGAATTTAGACATTGAAGGCTAAATTCGAGTTCTGAAATATGAAAGATACAGAACTGGTCAATCATTTTGCATGAGGTTAAATGGTCTAGTGACTAATATACGTGCCTTAGGATATCAGTTGATGAGGCATATATGGGGAAGAAACTTCTTCGTGTTGTTTCATCAAAATCCTTGAGAGTAGTTCGGAAATCTAGAGACGATGAAAATCAAGAAAGCAGTGGGCTCCCCCACGGCTCACGAAGAGCAATTCCATGGACAGAGTGAACCAGTTGAAGGATAATTATTACTGATCGAGGAAGAGTGGAGGAAACGAGAGGATAACATAGAACAATTATTGCTTACAAGAGTGGAATGGCTGAAAAGGTCAAATAAAGGAGAGTCACCCCCAGTCCATAAAATCAAACCGGCAATGGTGGTAATTATCATAGCTGATAAGGAGTATGTCTGGTACGAGATAGAAGCGGGGTACGATGTTATAATCGCCAATCCTTAGGCCATTTTGCGTCTAAATATCGAAGGCCCCAAAAAGAGAACGATATGAAAGAAAGGACTAAGTTGAATCTGACTTACACTTAAGATGATGAACTCACGCTGCTGTTGGTCGAACAAAAAGATGTAGCAAAAGGCGAACTATTATTGAATGAAGGGGAGGTGAATCCCCAACTGAACAAAAATGGTTATGGTAACGTGGAATCGAACTTATGGTACTTGGATAATGGAGCCAGTAACCATATGACGGGAAATCGCACAAAGTTCAGAAATTTAGACGAGAATGTGACTGCAAAAGTATGGTTTGGTGATGGGTCGAGCGTGGAAATTAAATGAAAGGGTATAATTGCTTTCCAATGTAAAAACGGGGAGGAACTTTTCTTCAATGAGGTATATTAATCCCAAATCTCTGTAACAATATCATATCTCTTGGCCATGTTTAAAAAAATGGGAACTGAGTTGTTTTAAAAGGCATGCATGATTGGTCTGAAAGCTAAATGATCCCCAAATAGGCTGTATAAAATTATTATGTAAACGGTTCAACCCACCTGTTTGTTATCAAAAGTGGAGGAATCTACTTGGTTATGGAACGCCCGACTCAGACATGTAAATTTCCCATCAATGGTAAAAATGTCGACGAACAAGATGGTGGGCGAGTTGTCTGAGTTGACTCAGCCAAAAGAACGATGTGATGAGTGTTTGATGTCAAAATAAATCAAGAAGTCGTTCCCTCAACAAACTGAATTTCAAGCAATAGTGGTATTGGTCTCATATATGGTGATTTTGCGGGCTTATAAGCCCAAAAATAGCAGCAGTTAATCATTATTTCTTTCTTTTAGTTGATGACTTTAGCCGTATGATATGGGTGTGCATATTGAAAAGCAAATATGAGGCATTTGGAGTGTTTAAGAAATTTTTAGCCGAGGTTTAAAAAATTATCAGGTGAAAATATTAAAGTGTTTCACACGGATGAAGGGGTGAGTTTATGTCAAATTATTTTTCAAGGTACTGTGAAGATGCAGGCATTATCAGACATTTTACTGCACCATACACCCCACAACAGAACCGAGTTTTGGAGAGAAAGAATAGGATAGTGGTTGCCATGGGTCGCAGTTTATTGAAAGAGATGAGATTACCACTAATATTCTTGGGAGAGGCTATACACAACTCATTTTATCTGCTTAATCGCTTACCCACTAAAGCATTGTCCGGAGAAACACAGCGTGGAAGAATAGAAAACTTGAGGTTGGACATAATAGGTTTTTTGGTTGTGTGGAACACATGAAGTTGCTAAGTGCGCACACAACAAATATCAGTGATCGAACACTACAAGAAAAATTGGCTAAATACAACCGCACAAATACAACCGACATCAAATTCAACCGTTTTCGGTTGAATTTAAGGGCGCGGCTAAAGTCAACCGCATGCGGTCGTATTTATATACGGTCGTATTTACGCGGTCGAATTCAGTACTAATTACAACCGAATAAATACAACCGTATTTATATGCAACCGTATACGGTTGAGTTTAGCCGTGCTCCTAAATTCAACCGCATTCGGTCGAATTTAGCCTTACTAATTACAACCGAATAAATACAACCGTATTTATATGCAACCATATACGATTGAGTTTAGCCGTGCTCCTAAATTCAACCGTATTCGGTCGAATTTAGCCTTACTAATTGTAACCGAATAAATACAACCGTATTTATATGCAACCATATACGGTTCAGTTTAGCCGTGCTCCTAAATTCAACCGTATTCGGTCGAATTTAGTCTTGCCAAAAAATGGAGGGAATTTTCCCGCCAACGAATTTTGTACTAAATTCAACCGATTTCGGTCGAATTCAATGTTTAAAAATGGCGAAAAATTTCTGAAAAAAAATATAAAATGAAATTTACACGAAATTTATATTTTAGTTCTTGTAAAAAAGATTATTATGGTAGTTAGATATTTATGGTTCAATTAATAATTAGAGTTTGAGTTTCAGTTTATTCTGTATTTGTTTTAAATTATAATCCAACCATACGGATATGAAAATTGTCAAAACAAAAAGTTTACGGAAAATTGTAAGTAATTTGAATATTTAAATTTTAAATATTTTTACAAATTGAATTTAGGGGGTGAGATCCTAACACTAAAGTAGTTCGACCAGTACTTCTTACTAGTGTTTAGTCTCATACTGATGTTTCGATTTTTTCAAAACTTTTGTAATGATCCAACCTTACAGATGTCAAGATCTATATATTTTAGTGATATTATAAAAAAATTAGTAGTTTGACCGGTACTTCTTAATAGTGTTTAGTCCCTTATTGGTGTTTCAATTTTTTTAAAAATATTTATCCATGATCCAGCTGTAAGGATGTCAAGATCTATAAAGTTTAGTGATATAATAAAAAATTTAGAAAAAATAAATGTATTTGATTTGCTATTTTAACAGTCAATCAGTAGTTTGACAACTACTTCTTAATAGTGTGAGTCTAATACTGATATTTCGATTTTTTTAAAAATATTTATGAATGATCCAGCCGTAAGGATGTTAAGATCTATATATTTTAGTGATATGATAAAAAAATTTAGAAAAAAATAAATTTATTTGGTTTGCTATTTTATCAGTCAACTAGTAGTTTGACCGGTACTTCTTAATACTTTTTGTCTCATATTGATGTTATGAATTTTTCAAAATAATTTATGAATGATCCAACCATAAGGATGTGAAGATCTATATATATTAGTGATATGATAAAAAAATTAGAAAAAATAAATTTATTTGGTTTGTTATTTTAACAGTTGACTAATAGTTTAACCTTTAATTCTTAATAGTGGTAAGTCTCATACTGATGTTTCGGTTTTTTAAAAAGTGTTTATGAACGATCCAACCTTATAGATGTCAAGATCTATATATTTTAGTGATATGATAAAAAATTTAGAAAATAATAAATGTATTTGGTTTGCTATTTTAATAGTCAACTAACAGTTTGACCAGTACTTCTTAATAGTGTTTAGTCCCATACCGATGTTTCAATTTTTTAAAAAATATTTATGAATGATCCAACCGTAAGGATGTCAATATCTATATATTTTAGTGATATGATAAAAAATTTAGAAAAAAGTAAATGCATTTGGTTTGCTATTTTAACGGTCAACTAGTACTTTGACCAGTACTTCTTACTAGTATTTAGTCTCATACTGATATTTCCATTTTTTTAAAAATATTTAATAATGATCCAACCTTACAGATGTCAAAATCTATATATTTTAGTGATATGATAAAATTTTTAGAAAAAAATAAATGTATTTGGTTTCTTGTTTTAATAGTCAACTAGTAGTTTGACCAGTACTTCTTAATAATGTTTAGTCCCATACTGATGTTTCGATTTTTAAAAAAATATTTATGAAAGATTCAACCGTAAGGATGTCAATATCTATATATTTTAGTGATATGATAAAAAAATTAGAAAAAAATAAATGTATTTGTTTTGCTATTTTCATAGTCAACTAGTAGTTTGACCAGTACTTCTTAATAGTGTTCAGTCCCATATCGATGTTTCAATTTTTTAAAAAATATTTATGAATGATCCAACTGTAAGGATGTCAATATCTATATATTTTAGTGATATGTTAAATTTTTTTTAAAAATATTAATGTATTTGGTTTGCTATTTTAACAGTCAACTAGTACTTTGACCAGTACTACTTACTAGTGTCTAGTCCCATACTAATGTTTCGATTTTTTAAAAAATGTTTATGAATGATCAAACCTTACAGATGTCAAGATCTATATATTTTAGTGATATGATAAAAAATTAGAAAAAAAAATGTATTTGGTTTGATATTTTAACAGTCAACTAGTACTTTTACTAGTACTACTTACTAATGTCTAATCCCATACTTATGTTTCAATTTTTTAAAAAATGTTTCTGAATGATCTAACCTTACAGATGTCAAGATCTATATATTTTAGTGATATGTTAAAAAAATTAGAAAAAAATAAATGTACTTGATTTGCTATTTTAACAGTCAACTAGTAGTTTGACTAGTACTTCTTACTAGTGTTTAATCCCATACCGATGTTTCGATTTTTGAAAAAATATTTATGAATGATCCAACCTATAGATGTCATTATCTATATATTTTAGTGATATAATAAAAAGTTTAGAAAAATATAAATGTATTTAGTTTGCTATTTTAACATTCAACTAGTAGTTTGATCAGTATTTCTTACTAGTGTTTAGTTCCATACCGATGTTTCCATTTTTTTTAAAAAAATTATGAATGATCCAATCTTACAAATGTCAATATCTATATATTTTAGTGATATGATAAAAAATTTAGTAAAATATAAATATATTTGGTTTGCAATTTTAACGGTCAACTAGTATTTTGACCATTACTTCTTTCTAAATTGATCAAATTCACAATTTCAAATTTTTTATTAAAATAATGAGTTATTAAAATAAATTATAAAATTAAAATATATTAAGAAAAAGTTTAACAAATTATAATATTTTTTCATAGAAATTATCCAGATCTAAATTTTCATAACATAAAATACGTAATATGTGAAGTGAATTTATAAATTGACACTCCTAAACTCAACTGACTGCGGTCGTATTTAGTCTGGCCACGTCAGCGATCCGTGTGATTCAGATCCAACGTGCCAAATTTAAGTGCTAAAAAGTAATCCAACGGTTGATCTTATATTTTATAAACAAACTAAAAAACAATATTATTTTAACTTAAAACCCCCCAACCCCAACCCCCACCCCTGTCCTCGTCAGCATGTGTCTAATGATAAGACTACTCCTCGTCAGCATGTGAATAACATGAAGCATGATAGGTCTAAGACTGCTAGTCCTTCTAAGGCTAAAAAGGAGACATTTGTGCCTAAGCTTAAACAGAAATTTGTTAAGGCTGTTTACAAGGTCAAATGTTCAGTCATTGAGAAAGTTGAGACAATTAAAATTAAAAATGTTGTTTTTCCTGACAAAGGACAATTCTACAAGTATGCCGGGCCCAACCAAGTTTGGGTTCCGAAGAAGGTCTAATCCATTTGTAGTGCAGGGCATTAAACAAGTATAACCGGTAGTGTGGATTCTTGACAGTGGATCATCAAGACATATGACCGGAGATAGAGCCCTGCTATCAAATGTGGTTGAGAAAGCTGGCCCCATGGTTACCTTTGGAGATAACAGCAAAGGTTTATCTGAGGGATATGGCTGTTTGCAAGCTGGGAATGTTATCATTGTAATTTTGTATATTGTGCTAGGTTATTATCAGGAAGCAGTATCCAACATATAGCACCAGTGACGAGACTTGGGAATATTACGACATATCAAGCACCTGCTGCACATTACACTTGGAATTGTACTCTAGTAAGATGTGTACAAGTGTACTCCTGATTGGTGAGTTAAAAGAGGAAGTCAGTACACCACAGTTCATGGACTTTGCAGCTGCATATCTATTGGACTATGCAATCTCTTCTTCACAATCTCACTTCAGGTTGGTATGAACTAGTATACTGCTCAAGCAATCATCAAGGACATGGTATGGCACTCTAACAGAAGTTATAATTTTATATGAATAAGTAGAGTCGTCATATTAATAACTATCTTATCACTAAGCACAATCATATTGTTTTATATGTGCAGTGGTATATTGATTATGCAACATAACAATTAGTATCTAAAGTACTTGACAAGTATCGGTCAATGATATGTTGTTAACATTATGTTGCAGATATTTGTAAGCTTTTGACATGAATGAGAATTACTTAGACTTTACCCTAAGTGATCAATGTTTTATCAAAAACTCATTCATTTTGAAAAACAAAAATTAAACTTCTTTCTACATTAGTGATTTCTTATTTCATGTAAAATTTTTTGAAATCACTATTGTAAATCATTTTCTCTCTATTACCATATGTTCTATGATACAGGTTCAGTCTCCAATGACTTTCTTTCATTAACAGTCATGAGGTTGAAAACCCACAACGTCTATCCCAGACTGTAAAGACAAACACAAAAACAGAACCAACCAACACTCTTTTACCACTAAAAGTAGTATGAATGAGCGTGAGGGAGATAGTGCCTAGTGCACCACATAAGGAAGGTTCTGTAGTCAACCCAGTAGCTCTGTCTCATACATAGATGAGTAGTATTTAAACCGAGACAACTGCTAGCCCCCATACATCTTCTCAAAAAGATGTAATGGCTGAAAAGGCACAAAAACAGTTACTAGATTCATTCTCTCAACAGGGTGCGTCTATTGAAATTTTGCCTGTCGGCCAAGGTATCCGATGTAGTGTCACCACTCCAAACATAATCAATTCTTGATGCACAAGGAGAGGTTACACACACAAAGGATGAGTTGACGGAAACAAGAGTTTCGACCATTTTAAGGTCAGATTCGATTGTTCAAGGTTCGTTAGTGGACCAATTGCCTTTACAGGTGTTAGGAGAGGATACTGATCCAAAAGCCATATGTCAGTGGTCAGTGTCTACCTCCCCAGGCTTAAATCCCCTGGATGTATCTGCGGATAGTGGATCTGACATAGGCGCAGATCGGCAACTTGTTGACAATGATTCAGATATTACCTGATGAGTCACAAGGAAATGTCTTCACAGACATTAGAAGGGAACTTTGATCTTTATGCTAAATTCGTTGGATCATTGTTTACCTTCCCAGAATTCAAATCTGGAACCCTAAAAGGGAAACTAGCAACTTGTAGATTATGACTCAGATTCATCTGACGAGTTTAACAAGGATGGGGATTTGCGAACTCCCATTGCACCATCTGTGACCTCCTTAAAGGATGGCTAAGGTGATTTTCCTTGCAGGTACAGCTGGATTATGGAGCTATGAGAGAAGAG
Organism: Apium graveolens; assembly: GCF_009905375.1. NCBI lineage: Eukaryota > Viridiplantae > Streptophyta > Magnoliopsida > Apiales > Apiaceae > Apium > Apium graveolens. Next base: position 15,042,416 of record NC_133648.1, on the reverse strand, counting down.
TGATACACTTGTGAGAATGAGTGTAAACACGAGTGGAGAGAAGAGTGAAACACATGTGAGGTACACTAAACAGAATCACACACTCACAGTGAGGTAGAAAAAGAAACTACTTGTTATTTCTTTTCCAACCAAGTGAAATATGAGAACTCCTTCAGACGACGGCATACATTCCTTCTTTAAGGGGGAGATAAAAGCTTAAGTAAAAGTTTGGAGGATTCCTCAACTAAGGGGGAGAAATAGCAGGGAGTAAGAAAAAGATCCTAAAAATGTACACTACACCACACCATTGTTGTTTGTAACTACGGATCCTATTGTACGGGAGAGGTGGTAAACACAAGGTGATTTCCTAGTAAGGGAAGAAGCTGTTAGGGGAGTACCATTGATTTTATCTGCGGATCCTATTGTACGGGAGAGGTGGTAAAATGAAGGTGATCTTCTTTAATCAGTTGATTCTCATAGGGGGAGAAGCAAGAGATATGGGCTTCTCAACAGGAAATGTGGTTGTACAAATGAAGATGGAACTACTTGAAGATATGTTCAGTCTAGAGGAACATCTACTTGGAATCTGGAAAATGTTAAATCTAGTCCAGAACTTTTCTGCTATTTACTTTGCATGTATGTTTATATCTTTTTCTTATATGTTAGTTGAGTTATCCTCTAGGTATTTGTGTGTTATTGTCTAACAAACAAATAGGGGGAGATTGTAAGTCATATGTCATAGCCTATTTGTATATTCGAGGATTCAACTCAACTCAAATAAGAATGTAATAAGTAAATAGTGGAACTACCATCAGAGAGATCTCGCAAAGTAATATCTGTCAAAGGATTCAGAGACAAGGTTCATCTACAGACTTGAGGAATTAATTCACTGGAAGAAGTTCAAGAAATTGATCATGCCTCAGCGATATAAGTCAAGATCGTGGATTTAATCAAGTGACAGAGATCTCGTCAGAGTATCATTAATTACAAGGATTTAATCTGAAGAAAATCAAAGTGTCAAAGTCAAGACATGAAGAAACGTCACGGAAGTTAGTCACTCATGAACCAGACAGTACATCGAGTGTCAACGTTGAAGTGGTGGAATTGATTCATTATTTTCAGTGATTTTCAGAAGATTTGCAGAAGAATGGTTGCTGCTCAAGACTAGAATTAATTCTCTATTAATTAATTAAGTCATCTAATTTAATTAAGAAAATAAATTATATCTGCGAAGAATAATTTATTTATTAATTGAATTAATTGATTAATTAATTCTGAATTAATTCTAGGAATTTTAGGAATTTTCAAAATTTTAATTGGATTAAATTCAAATCTTAAATCAGCAAGACAAATGGAAATGAACTAGCATGACAATCTGGATTGTCATACCGATTGTCATGCTAGGCCATATTCAATTGTCATACCGAAAGTTACTCTAGGAGGATGATTGTCTTGCTAGTTCATTCTGATTGTCTTGCTAGTTCATTCTGATTGTCATGCTAGTTCATTCAGATTGTCTTGCTAGTTCATTCAATTGTCCTACCGAAAGTCTTGCCAGCTATAGGATTGTCATGCCAAGTCAATTCTATTGGTTTTGTTGATTTAAATAGAAGCAGAGAAGCAGCATATCAATCTATCATTCAAACAGAAGAACAAAGAACAAGAAAAGCAGCCGCCTTGAAATATTACATTTTTCATCTGTTTAATTCAAGATCAATTTCTAGATTGTAAAGTTAAATCCAATCAACTAGAAATCTTTATCTTGTTCTTGTGTAACAATCTAGCGGATCAAAATCCCTAGAACTTAATCTCAAATTGCGTTTAGCATTTGAATCTTTTTATTACAAAAATAGAAAAAGTTCATGTCGAATTTATTCTAGATTTGTGATAATTAATTTGAGATTAATTCCTTGTAATCGATACAGTTGTTGTAACACCTTTCAAGTTTAATAATATTTTTATTTAACTTGAATTTTGTTTCACATTTTTTATTCCGCATTTAATTCGATTATTCGGTACTGTTTGTATTCAACCCCCCCTTCTACAAACACATTGGGACCTAACATCCCCGCATCTTCGTTTTGCATTCTGACTAACATATTAGGCTCACCGTGGTGGTGGTGTTTAATCCTGGGAACATTTACATTTTATAAATTTTTGGTTGCCGGAATTTTTGAAGCTCACCGGAATCTGAGAATTTTCCGGTGAGCTTTTTTAAAAAAAACTGATGCTTGTTAATTCTACCGCATTCGGTCAAATTTAGAACATTATTTTTAATCATATACGGTCGAATTTAGAACCATATCTTCTACCATATACGGTCGAGTTTATATTTTAGGCGGGCGTTTTGAATTTTTACAAAAATTCAAATTTTTGGGGGGATTTTCAAATTTGAATTGAAAAATTAAATTTGACTGAATACGGTTGTATTTAAGCGGTTGTATTTAAGCGGTCGTATTTAGTATAAATACAACCGCCTTACTAAATATTACTCGAGCATTTACAACCGGTCCAAAAACTGGTTGTATTTAGCTAAATACAACCGGATTCGGTTGTATTTAGCTAAATACAACCGTTTTTTTACCGGTTGTATTTAGCCATTTTTCTTGTAGTGGAAGTAAACTTACTGTGCAACTTGGAAGGGAAAAGGACAAAGCATATCAAGTGTATGATCCAATTTCTGTGACTGTACACGTGAGCAGGGACCTAGTATTTCAGGAAAGTAGAAGCTAAAACTGTGATATTCAACAGTAAAAACCAGAAGCTCATGAATCTTTTAATGTCGTGAATAACTATTCAAGTGAGTCAGTTGAGATAAATATTACATTCAAGAGGATCCAGTTACACCAAGCAGCAATATGATGGGAGAAAATTCAGCTACAGATTCTGAGTCAATACACGAAGATTTATCCAACAATAGTAAGTACTAATGCTTCCACTGGTGATTCATATAGTAACTCGTTAATCAGCAGTAGTACTCCCAAGAATTTTCGTCTGTTGAGTAAAATCTATGATGAAAAAGAAGAATTCAGAGCAGAATATGAATTACTATTAATGGGCATAGACGAACCAAGTACGTATTGTTAAGCTAGTACAGACCCGGCAGGGATGAGAGCTGTGGAAAATGAACTTAAATCAATTGAAAAGAACAACACTTGACACCTAGTGGAGCTACTAGCTGCGCATAAAACAGTGGGTCTAAAATGGGTGTACAAGCTGAAACACAATACAAATGAAGAAAGAATAAAGCACAAAGCCAGGCTCGTGGAAAAGGGATACATGCAAAAACAAGGGGTGGATTTTGAGGAGGTTTTTACACCTCTGACTCGCCTTGAAACAGTCAGGCTGTTGCTAGCTCAAGCAGCGAAAAATTGATGGCAAGTTTATCATATAAACATTAAATTTGCTTTTCTTAAAGGAAAGTTTGAGGAAACATTTTATGTGAAATTAAGATGAACAAAGAGAATTTGGTGTACGAATTAGTAAAGGCTCTGTATGGTCTACGACAAGCTCCCCGAGCTTGGTATGCAAGCTTAAATAAATATTTCCAGAGTTTGGGTTTCTCAAAATGTCCATAGGAACATGATGTGTACACGAAAAGGGAGGGAGAAAACACTACAAGAAGAACGCAATCAGACAACACCGATCAGACAACACTCGACCAAAAAAGTGTTGCCCAAATTTTTCATACGACGGTTTTTTTGCAACCAAAAAACTGGTGTTGTCTGACGTTGATTACTACAAGCAATTAAAAAATATTGTCTAGTAAAACAAATTAGACAAGTGTTTTTGAAATCAAGGTGTTGTGCGAATGGGAAGGCTTTAGCATTAATACAACGCTTTAAAATCCATTGTCTAGTTGATGGAGACAGACAATCCTTTCTAAAGTGATGTTGTGCAAATGAGTAAGTTTGCACAACGAGTTTTAGAATGCATTGTCTGAAAATGATTGAGATAACGTCTAGTTTAACAGTTGTGGAAATGAGACAAGTGTTTTTTCTATTGGTTATTTAAGCTTGAATCGTACAATGTACAAATTAGGTGTTGTCTAAATGATACCTCATAGACAAGTGTTTTACCTATATTGTATACCACCTATATCAGACAATGGTCAAATTCTGAAAACAGTTGTCTTTCTTACCAAATTTAAAAACATGTTGCATAACAAAATGTTCAAATAAACCGTTGTCTGATTTATTACAATAAAAATAGTAAACAATTTAAAAAACAATTCCAAACAATTAATTTTAAATTTTTTTAAAACTACAAATTCTAATTAAATCCACTTTCATCCAGATTAAATATTTAAATTTTATATTTCAAAATAGTTTAATTATCTACTTTATAATTAACAAAAAAAATAATCACAAGTACTTCAAATTTATATTGTTAATTGTTCAATTCAAACAAGTGTTTTTCGACAAAACACGTTGTATTAATCTACCTTATACAAGTTTTTTTAAAATAAAACACTTGTAACAGTCAGACAATCGTTATCGATATTTATAATCTGTTGTAAAATTTATAATACTGCAACAATCTTAAAGAAAAAATCGTTGTAGAATTCCAACAACGGTATTTCCTAAAAAACGCTTATGTAAAGTAACTTACCACAACAAGATTTTAGGAAAAACCGTTGTCTATACTTTTACTAGTTTTTATTTTTTTTTCGGAATAATTATATGCCACCGTTTATTAATTTATACGAGTAACCAATAACTTACACAAAATTAATCTGTGTTTATTAAGATTTGAAATCACCTTTTTCATAGAATTTTGAATTCTTTTACCTATTAGTATTAGACGTTAGACGAATATTAATAGCGTCAACAGATAATCACATTGATGAGGACATAACGTGTAGATTAAGTTAAAAATGTAACTCATAATATCTATTTGTTGGTTTTGTGGACTTCGTACGGATGTTAATAGCGTTAACTTACGAATATTACCTTCTAGTCTGATCAAATATGCCTTGTCAGACTCAAGATTGAATTCCACAGCTTTATAACCCAAAAAAGTAGTTATAATCTTAGCAGAGTTAGGCTTCATCTCGACAATATCACCCTTGTGATCTCTGTACTTGGGACAATATGTGCTGTCAGACTTTATAGAATAAAGCTTCTTCTATCTCTGAATTTGAGTCTTCTAATAATTTGCAGCACTATATGTTAATTTGTTCTTCACAAGTAAGAATAAAACATGTTCTAGTTCCTCATAATACTTCAGTGGTACATTATCCTGCCTAATATGGTATACCCTTCCATCTGTCATAAAATATAACAAGATGTGTTCTTTTAAGAAGGTATGGTAAACCATCTATACAAATTCAAGCTCATTCAAACTTTCAGGAGTTGCTCCAACACCTGGTTCACTTAAAGAAGTTGGATCATTGGTTATGTTCTGTGACGCCCTCATTCTCGGGGTTAGGAAATGAGGACTCACACACCTCCAATCTAATAATTAAATATGCATAAACCCAGATTAAACTACTAACAGGATCAACAGGATAAAGTTTGAGACAAGATTACAACTACCAATCACAAAATATAACTTACAAACCCAAAATATTATTAAATAAACAATATCGATTCCGGCTAGGAACCGACAGGTAACCCATTGTATCTATAAACGCTTCTTTCTAGGTGCGAGCTCACTCATAATTACCACTACCTGCTCTGGAAATCGGAAGCCCTCAACACGGTAGGGACCACCAGGTACGCTCTTACGAGTAGTGCGCCTAAGCCTGGCCATCTTCTTGCTTAACTGCCATGGTTAGATTAAAACAAAACAAATGAGTATAAAACTCAACAAGTAACTATGTAGCAGTTCTACAATATTAAATCACAATATGCTTTACCAAACACAGGCCATTCTACTTTATTTGATCTAGGTGGCAGATTTCCATCTTTTGGGTTAAGGAAAGGTTTTGAAGGATAATGTGGGGCTTTCAAGGAACAAGGCTCAAAGCAGGACGAAAGCCGACATTCATCACAAATCATTAAAGGATCAGAATAGATCTTTCAAAAGAGGAAAGCAACAATATTTCAATATATGGAATCAATCATATGATCAACAAATTCAAGTATTAGGGTTCTCGAGCTTTAAGCTTCACAATAACATAATCAAATCTTTTCAAAGCAATATAAACCATTTTCATTTTCAAGAATCAATTTACTGAACAGAAAGTTTCAGTTCCCTTTTTTAATAGTCATTTAGAACCCTTGATTGGATCACTTTATCTTTCCATTTCATTATATACGGGTGGTCAGCCCGTATCGACCTCCATTCCGGTCTTTAAGGTACCAATCGACATAATTTCAGCCTTAAGTTGGACTAACCCCGCTAGCCTCTTACCATGACTGGACTAGTCCCACTAGCCTCTTACGTCCCAATCCAATCCATCAGGAATTCATTTGGAAAACCTTGAGTTGGAAAAACAAATAGGTTTTATAAAATTCATTTTATCATTACCAAGCATTTGAAATCATTCGGAGTCTTTCAAGTCGAAACTCATTCTTAATTCAGATTTTAAGGAAACAAAGTTCAGGGAGTGATTCAAAGATACGCAAAGAACAATTCATAAGAATTCTGTATCAGGGATAACAAAGCACTTAAGTTAGAAGGACCAACATTTGTTTAGGGATCAATAGGGTGATCAGGAAGAACAGGGTATGATTAGACAGGGTTAACAAGGATAATAAGTGGGTTCAATATATTTCATGGCTCAATACATAATTTGAACAGGAAGGACAGATTATCAAAGGGTGGAATCAATAAGCTTATCAATAACAGATTATCAAGAGCAAGGGTACTTCAAATCAATATCAGGGTTTCATAATTAAACAGTTCAATACTCTACATGGTATGAACAACATTCTCTTTATAACCATTTACACAAGTAATCAGAATTACTTGCTTGGATTTGCTTTCCTGAAGGTTGAACTACTGCCACCTAGTATACCCTTTCCTTTCCTAGCCTGAATGCCCTCACGCTCCGAATCTACAATAAAACCAAACCTTAATCAGATTCTCAACTCTCGTTCTCAGAACAATCACTCTATACGATAACTCGATTATATCCTTGTCTCGAGTATAAGCACATAGCACATAACATATAGCATAAACCCTTTCTCGCAACTTTTATATCCTTAACAACGAAAGCGTACTTGCTTAATCTTAGCTATTTCTCAAATCACACTAATATAACTTTACAAATATATGATTTATTCACAACCAAACATTTACGACCATAGCTATCACTTATAGATCTTTTTTTTAATATCAAACAATTTAATTCCCTTTTTCTTTTACTCCTTAATTCGAACCAAACATAAAAAACACATCCACATATATTCAATTTCAATCTCACACAATCATGCACAACTAATGCAATTTACAAGATTCATTTACTCACTTTAACCTTATCCTTTTTAATCACAAACACATTAAGAGTCAAAATCAACAACTTCTTTTAATCATCCAAAATTCGAACATAAACACTACCCCATCTTTATCATGCAATCAAGTTCTCGCTAGCCGTTAATATAATTGACAAAAACCAACTTAATTCCTCTTTTTATTCCTTAGAACCCATTCGGGTTTTCCATAAATCAAACATGCAAGAATGGATTTTGACATGCAAGGTTATATATCACATTTCCCACTTGTTTAAGTCCTTAACTAGATTATTCCATTCACTTAAACACCAAAACCAAGCATTACCTAGTGACTTTAGCTTTAATCAATTCATTCAATCAACAAGCATCCACTTAATCACCAAATTATCCCCTTTTAAGTTTATTTTCCATTTGGCAAGAACATGATTTACAACTCAAGGACTAAACATTGACATGCACCACTTGATCTTCTTTAAAACTAACATGCAATCACTCTTTAGGCTATATAAGCTTAGTGTTCACCAAGATCAACTTACAAAAAATCAAATTCCTCTTTTAATTAGCATATAGCCGAAGTAAAAACTCACATGCAAACCTTAATTTTTGATCATGGCCGGTGATGGTCGAACTTGAGAGAGCCCATAACGGGTCTCCTCTCGAGTTTATGACCCCAAAACTGCTTGAATTCACTCTCATGGTTTTGCATCAAGAAATTGTTTTCCTTGAACACCACCATAGTGATTAACCATCCAAACTTCTATAAACACTTACATGCAAATAGGAATCAAAGAGTATACCGAAAATAAAGTCTAAAGGTAGCAATATCTTTGAGTTTGAATGAGATTTGAGGGTTGCATGCAAGTGAAGGAGATGAGAGATGGAGAGAGCCGAGAGAGAGTGAGAGTGTTCGAGAGAAAGAAAAGAAAAGAGAAGGGAAGGGGAAAGTGAGTGCACAGGAGGAAAAAGAAAAAAGGGGGAGGGAAGTGGGTTTATATACCACTAAAAACAAGGGCAAATTTGTAATCTACTAATTCCATTTCATGCTCATAGTCCCTTTTCTTTTTACTCAAATGCAACAAAATTTAAATATAAAATATATCTCTCTCAGGAAGTCGATATTTATTGAAAATGACAATTTTAATACGTAGGCCTTGAAATTAGCTTTTTAACCATTACTCATAATTGATTTTTGAGTAAACGGTTGATTTTATATGAATTTTGCAAACTTGCTCTAATAATAACATTTTCCACATAAAATCAATTTAAAAATGCAAAGACCAACAATTAAATTCACTCATCATTTTTAAAAAATCTATGGGACTACTAAGAAGATATCAGAACAAATCCTATGTTTTTATCTTACTCGAATGATTTTATAAAAATGTGCGAAGGTTAATTAAACCTTTATTTAAGTCACATAATCCCTTTAAAATTCATAAAATTATCACAGAACACATAGTCATGCACACAGACAACAATCTCACATATATAATCACGTAACGACTCAGGTTTGATCATAGAATTTATCCTTCTTTAAATCTTTATCCTCTTTTACGCGTACCTGGTCACGTTCAGTCTGACGGCCCGACGCTCGGCGTTTCGATTGCGCTTCTCATTATCATTATCAATCAACACGTCACTTAGGACGAAATACTTTATTCAAACATTCAGTTCATTCAATCACACATACTTTACATTTTATATTCTTTATCTCCCTATTAGGACGGGTCCTGTTCTACTTGACGGCCTGACACCACAGCTTAACTTCTAAGCTGACTCTTTAAATTGGAATGTTTTTATTTACGCTCCCATACTCTAATATATAGAAAAGACAATTAATCATCACTTAGTCACATAATTATAATCACATCACATAACACATACTTTATTGACTTAATTACGTCGCAAAATTCTCAGTCGTCACATGTTCTGTACTCTTCTTTCATCAGCACTACCCAATCCAGATTTATCTCTTGCTTTTTTTCCTGTAACCACTCTTGCTTCAAAACCACTTGTTGCAGTCTTCAAAGGTTGAGTCTATTTAGCTTTGGTGGATCCTGGTAGGAATAAATTTGAAGGTTTAACATGAGCAATGTCAGAGGTTTCCTTTTCCTTATCTTCTGATATCAAGCCAACTTGAGCTATGTCAGAGGTTGCTTGCTTTAGTGTCATATCAGAACTTACTATATCTTGACTCTAAACAACTTGAGCCATGCCAGAGGTTGTTTGAGAAATCTTCCTTGAAATCAGAGTAAGATTAGCATCTTCATCAGATATTTCTTCATCCATAGCAGGCACATAAACCTTTACAGGTTCACCAACTTTTTCTTTGTCCTTGGACCTTGGATCTATCCTTATTTGTGATTTGGCCTTAGTTGCCTCAGGATTTATCCTTTCTGTTATCACAGTGCCTTTAGGCTTAGGAATTTTCTTTTCAACAACAGAAGCTTTAGATTTGGAGTTGACTTTTTTTAACTTAAGTCTAGCTTCTTCTTCCTTCAGACTCTCAAAGTCCATTCCTGGATTTTCTTTCAGAAATAACTATCTTGAAATTTCCTCATCAAGTTCCAGATATTCATCAGAACTTATCCTTTTACCAGTATCAGAACTTATTCTTCTCCCAGTATCAGAACTTGTTCTTTGACTTATAGTTCCAGTTCTACTTGATGAAAGACCTTTACCTTGACCATGACCTCCACCCATTCCAGAGTTTCCCTGGTCATCTTTTCCATCATCTTTTCCCTTTAGTGTCTTAATAGGTTTGCATTTGGACTTAATTACTTTCTCCCCCTTTTTGGCATCGGCAGGTAAAAGAAGAGAGAGAAGCAATTTCACTGTGGATTGGATCTCACTGAGTTGATTTTGATGAGAAGCTTGATTCTTCAGAATGTCATCAATCTGAGCCTGTTGCTTCTCCTAAGGTTTCTCAATATACTCAATTATGTCAAAGGTAGGTTGGAAAAACCTTTTCTTGTCTAGCTTGACAACCATATCTTGCTGATTTAAGGATTCTTGAATCTTGTCTACCTTGGCCTGAGTTACAGATTGTTGACTTTGAAGGTGTCTTGTACTGAGTGCATTAACCCTGAGCTGTATTTTGAAATCATCATTGACTAGCATCTCATCAGCCTTTTCCAAGTGCTCAGCAAGTATGTTTGAAGTAGGAACGAAATCAACTTTGTTCCATTCCTTGGTCCACTCACTTCCTCTAGGAGTTTCACTCCAAGGTACTGGTGCATCTCCTCTAACAAACTTTTTAACAAGATCAGCTTTTGAAGGACGTTGTGGAGGTGCATGCCCAGATGGACCAGCTGCATCAGCATCTACAATGGTGGCAGCTTCACCGGTAACTTCATCATTAGCAGCATCAGAACTTATAGAATCAGCATCATCAGCTTCTTCTGACAAAAGAATAGTATAAGTGGCTATTGAGGCTTCAACACCATCCTCTAAGTGCTGATCTCGAACTAATTTCTGATCAACAGCCAAATATTGATGCCCACCTAAAACCTGATTTTCATCATCCAGATTCAGAATAGGTGTAGTAGGAATATCTTCATTAAAATCAGCATCCAGAATTGGGGTTGTTGGTGGAGTGATTTGAGCTGGTGGAGCTTTCAAGTACATAACCTCAGGCACAATCAGGTTGTGAATATCAATCTCAGCACTTGTGCCTGGGTCTTTGGTATATACTGGTTCATTTACAGGAGACACAGGTGGAGTAGGCAGTCTGTCCTGAGTAGTTTCTGGTTGTGCTGAAGGAAGTAATTCAACAACAATTGATTCTGTTGGGATCAGAGATTCCTGACCCCCTTCCTTAGCTCCTTCTTCCAGAGTTTCTTCAGAATGTGATGATACACTGACAGCCCTCCTGGCTCTTTGCTTTTTATGTCTCTTTGCAGAACTAGAGACTTTGGGAGCTTCATTTTCAGAATTTAGCTTTCTAAGCCTTTTTAGGGGCCTAGAACTCCCAATTTCAACATCCTTCTGAGAAGAGACCTTCCCATCTTCTACAACAACAGGTTCTGATACAGGAACCTGTTCCCCACTATCTGACTCATCCCTCAGAACAATCCTCCTTCTCTTCTATTGTGTCTGAGGTACAGTCTTTGTCCTCTTAGGTTTGGAAGATGAAGGTCTCACAGGATGTGCTGATGGTGAAGGTTGAGATGTCTGTGATGGTTTGAAATATGTCCTTATGGAGGGTTGAGTAGGTTTAGGTTGGGAAGTTTAAGGTGTTGGTGTGGTATGTTCTGATGGTTGGTGTGGTGGCTAGGATGTGCTGGTGGGTTGAACATCAGGGTAAACAAATGTGTAGGTTTGAGGATCAGCATTTACAAGAAGTTTTTTACAGACTGAGGTATCTATAAGGGTCTAACCTCTTTTTTCTTAATGTCAGCATTTAACAAATCATTAAAAGCTCTTTTTGCAAGCTTAAAAAGTGGAATTGAATCAGTGGTAGGTTGGGGTTCGTCAACACAACAAAAATTATATATAAGCTGACAGAATCTAGCAAAGTATACTACATTCCTATCCTCTGTCATCCTATCCCCTATGAATCCTAGCACAACACTTGCAAAATCAAAGTGAGTTTGATGAATAAGAGCATACCCGATTTGCTGACTTATAATTGGAATGGCATCAAAGTTGGAGCACTTATTGGCGAATGCATTAGTGATACAATCGAAGAAAAAGCTCCATTCCTTCCTGATATTTGCCCTTTTCAACTGTCCAAGCTTGCCCAAACTTTTCTCATAGCCCAAACTGGCCATGAGCTGCTGTAGAACAGGGTCCTCCACTGTTGAAAAAGTACAGCCTTCTAGTAAGTGAAGAGCTTTACGAAATGCTCCAGGAGTAACCACATGCTCAACATCATTGACTTCAAATACGATGCTTGGAGTACCAATAGCACCACCATCATCAAAAATCTCAGTCCGCCAAAACGTCAGAACTTGTTGGCTTGAAATAGTTTGAGGTTGGGTCAAAGCATACCCAATCTCACTATTTGCTAAAAAATCTTGCATAAAGTGCAAATATGATGGAGCTTCAGCCTTGTTCAAGATTCCAGCATAGTTGTTTGGTACAAACTTGACTCCATCAATAATTAAATCCTTGGGTGCATGAGAAATAAGTGAGAAATAAAATTGCATGTAAGGTGTTTGATAAAATGTCTGTAAAGAAACCGTCAGAAAAAATGAGAGAGAATAAGAAAAGAGAGAGAGTAGAATAAAACTGAAAATAAAAGATTTAAAACTCTTTTATCTCTTTTACTTAGACATCCCACGTGACAGCAGTTAAAAAGTAGTGGAACAGACCTTTACACCTGTCAAACATGCAACATTTAAGGCAAAAATTAATGGGCACGATAAATAAGCAATTATTACTTATCACATGCAGTTTTTCAAGGAGAAAACCGTCCTACTAACCAAGTAATCCCATTAAATAAATGATTATTACTGCTTTATCTCTCATAAACCAATATTCAAAATAAATATGACCGTTGAGGTAATGACCAAAAATAAACCAAGTAAATAAATACTGCCACGTCAGCATCAGAACTTGATTATTATCAGAATTTAAAAGGTCATTAGAACTTGATTATTATCAGAATTTAACAGGTCATCAGAACTTGACTCCTTAACTCGAAAAGTGAATGCTTATTTTTGTAATTCTTCACAAAAATACTGATTTCATTTCTTCAGAACTTAATCATCAGAATTTCCATCATAACTTGTCCTCAGAATTTATGCAACTGACACTTAACTTGTTCATCTAAAATAACATTTATCACCACAGTAATTTTCATTATTCATATGGAGTGTATGTGTGTGTAGTAAGCTAAATATCAGATAAAGATTAAAGTCTGATTCACTTCACTACATCTTAGAAATAAGGCATAACTAAGAACTTTGCTCAAAATCTGTCATTATTCTGAAGTTTACTATAAAATGAGTTCATGCATGAGTCCACCTCAACTGTTTTGTGCTCATTTTATGCATCTTTTGAAATTCCATTTTACAGTGGCTTCTCATTGTAAGTGATTCACGACTGCTTATCAGAATTTATGCTATTATCAGAGTATTTCTCTAGTAATCATAGAGTGTGAAAAGTCACCAAGAAAATATTTATTTTGCTTTTCTAATGCATATAACTTAATACCAGCAATGCACTTGGGTCTTCCCTTCCACATTTTTACTCTAGATCTCAAAGGAGTACCTGATTTTTATTTCTTTTCTTTTCTTTTTCTTTTGATAAGTGAGGCTTATCAGCACTTAGTGCATCCACCAGATTTACTAACATCAGAACTTAACTGATAAGAAGCACTATTCTAGTTTTTGACTTAGTAACAAGATACACAAAGTAAACTTTAACTAAGCTCAATATCAGAATTTGCTTGTGTTAAAAGATCTCCACATAAACAATTACTTCCTACATGGGATCTTTAGTATATTAAAGATTACTAGGTCATCATCTAGCACAGTTATCCTCATTGGATTGAATAGTCACAGAAACATTCATATCACTATCAGAGTTTAGAAATTCACATCAGACAACAATCAGCTGTTTAACAATTTTTAATTTAAGCACAGAATTCACAAAGATAGTAATATCTGTAAATACTGATCATAAAATCTGATGTATCAGAACATAAACTAAGAAGATTTAGAAAAGGAACCTTAAACCATTCCAAGTTCATTTACCAATCTTGTAAAAGTAGCTTCACACAGTGGTTTTATGAAGATATCTTCTAGTTGTTGATCTGTTGGAACAAAATGCAATTCCACTGTACCTTCATCCACATGTTCCCTTATGAAGTAGTACCTAATACTGATGTGCTTTGTCATTGAGTGTTGAACTGGATTACGTGTCATAGCAATAACACTTCGATTATCACAATAAATAGTAATTTTAGAAAATTCTAACCCATAATCCAGTAACTCATTCTTCATCCAAAGAATCTGTGCACAACAGCTTCCTACAACAATGTATTCTGCTTCTACAGTTGATGTGGAAATTGACTTCTCTTTCTTGCTAAACCAAGAAACTAATCTGCCTCCAAGAAATTAGCAGCTTTCACTTGTGCTTTTCCTGTTAATTTTCTATCCTGCAAAATCTGCATCTGAGTAACCTATTAACTTAAAGTCTGATTCTCTAGTATACCACAATCCCAGATCAGCTGTACCCTTAAGGTACTTAAAAATTCTTTTCACAGCTGTTAAGTGAGGTTCTCTTGGATATGCTTGAAATCTTGCAAAAAGACAGGTAACATACATGATATCAGGTCTACTTGCAGTTAGATAGAGTAATGAGCCAATCATAGCTCTGTAATCATTAATATCTACTGATGTACCGGTGTCCTTATCCAATTTTGTTGCAGTGGCCATGGGAGTGGATGCACTTGAACAATCTTGCATTCCAAATTGCTTCAGCAAATTTCTGGTGTACTTGGATTGACAAATAAAAGTGCCTTCTTCATTCTGCTTGACTTGAAGGCCCAGAAAATAGCTAAGGTCCCCCATCATACTGATTTGATATCTTGACTGCATCAGTTTGGCAAACTTCTTGCAAAGTCTGTCATTTGTAGAACCAAAAATGATATCATCAACATATATTTGCACCAAAAGTAAGTCATTTCCATGGTTGAGGTAGAACAGTGTTTTGTCAATAGTTCCTCTGTTAAATCCACTTTCCATAAGAAACTGAGCTAAAGTCTCATACCATGCTCTTGGAGCTTGCTTAAGGCCATAAAGTGCTTTATCAAGCCTGTAGACATGATTTGGAAGTTTGGAATCTACAAAACCTGGAGTTTGTTTAACATATACTTACTCTTCCAATTCTTCATTGAGAAAGCACTTTTCACATCTATTTGAAAGACTGTAAACTTTTTATGAGCAACATAAGCCAAAAATATCCTTATGGCTTCCAATCTAGCAACTGGTGCAAATATTGCATCATAATCAATTCCCTCATGTTGAGAATATCCTTTTGCAACCAGCCTTACTTTATTCCTTGTAATTATGCCATCACTATCAGTTTTGTTTCTGAACCCCCACTTTGTGCCAACAACAGATCTGTTCTTTGGTCTTGGCACTAGGGTCCAGACTTTGTTTCTTTCAAATTTATTTAACTCTTCCTGCATTGCTTGCACCCAATCAGCATCTTGAAGAGCTTCTTCCACTTTCTTCGGTTTAGTCTGAGACAGAAAAGAGTGATAAAGAAATTCATTTGATGTAGTTGTTCTAGTTTTGACACATGCATCAGGATTTCCAATAATTAAGTCAGGTGTATGTGCTTTAGTCTACTTCCTTGTAGATAGTAGATTTTCTCTAGAATTGGATGCTCTCCCATGATCCATGTTGTCTTCATCAATATTTTCTGATGCTCCCCTGAAATTATGCTCTCTGAGTTGGATCCTTTAGAATTTGAGTTTCCAGAAATATCAGAATTTGGCCCATCAGAACTTGATGAATCAGAACTTGAAGAGCCTGTTGTAGGTTCTGATCCTTCTTGAAATGTGGTTATATCTTCAGTATGCTCCCCCTGCACAGGTGCATCTCCCTTTGACGTAGTCACCACAGTTTTAATAACATCAGAGTTTAATCCATCAGAGTTTGCAGTATCAGGATTTAGACTGTCAGGATTTACAGTATCAGAATTTAAAACTTCATTCTCAAATCTCAGTTATCATGATTATTGAAATCTTAAAGTCTTGTAATCTTCTTATCATCAAAAGAGACATTGATAGATTCCATGACAACCCTTGTTCTTAAATTGTAGACTCTGAAGGCTTTTGTGGAAAGTGGATATCCAACAAAAATTCCCTCATCAGGTTTTAGATCAAATTTGGAAAGCTGTTCAGGATGAGTCTTAAAAACAAAACACTTGCATCCAAATACATGAAAATACTTCATATTTGGCTTCTTTTTCTTCACCATCTCATATGGTGTTTTTCCATGCTTGTTAATGAGTGTTGCATTCTGAGTAAAACAAGCAGTCTGCACAGCTTCAGCCCAAAAGTAGGTTGGCAACTTTGCTTCATCAAGCATAGTTCGTGCAGCTTCAATAAGAGTTCCATTCTTTCTTTCAACAACTCTATTTTATTGTGGAGTTCCAGGAGCAGAAAATTCCTGCTTTATTCCATGGTCTTTGCAGAACTCTTCCATGATCAAATTCTTGAACTCAGTGCCATTATCACTTCTTATGATCTTCACAGAATCTTTGACCAATTTATCCAGTTGCTTGACATGATCAATAAAAATAGATGCAGTTTCACTTTTTGTGTGCAAGAAATACATCCATGTGTATCTGGTGAACTCATCCACTATGACCATAACATATTTCTTCTTTGCAATAGACATGACATTCACTGGACCAAATAGATCAACATGTAGTAGGTGATAAGGCTCAAGAATTGATGATTCAGTCTTGCTCTTAAAATAAGATTTTCTTTATTTTGTCTTTTGACATGAATCACACAGGTCATCAGGAGCAAATACTGATTTTGGCAGTCCTCTCACAAGATCTTTCTTGACTAGTTCATTTATATTATTGAAATTTAAATAAGAGAGTTTCTTGTGCCAATTCCAGCTTTCTTCAATTGATGCTCTACTTAACAGACAGATTGCAGAACCATCAGTACTTGTTGAAAGCATGGCTTCATAAATGTTACCATGCCTGTATCCTTTCAGAACAACTTTGTCTGTAGATTTGCTTACAACTTCAAAGTGTTCTTCAAAGAAATCCACATGATAACCTCTGTCACAGATTTGACTAGCACTGAGCAGATTGTGTTTAAGTCCTGAGACCAGAGCTACTTTTTCAATGGTGACATTCCCCAGATTGATATTGCCATATCCCAAAGTTTTTTCCATGTTGCCATCTCCATAAGAAACACTTGGGCCAGCTTTCTTCACAAAGTCTGATAGCAGAGGTTTATTTCCAGTCATATGTCCTGAACATCCACTGTCCAGAACTAGGATGTTTTTCTTGTTGCCCTGCAATCACAAAGACCACTAATGATTAGTTTTAAGGACCCAAACTTGCTTGGATCCTTTGGCCTTATTAAGTTTGTTAACATTTGCAGCGGATTTAGCATCAGAGTTTATGTTAACATTTTTGTTATCAGCATTTACACTATCAGACTTTGTATCCGAACTTACACTAGAAGGACCAATGCTAACTTTCTTTAAAGAAGGTTTTATTTGATAATAATCATAGTACAAACTATGATATTCTTTATAAGTATAAATGGAATGCCATAAACTACCACAATGAAAATAAATATTTTGTGGCCTATATCTAACAGACTGACTCTTAACTCCTGAATTTGAAGGTAAGGAGTTTATGTTCTTATTTTTCCTATAAAAAGAAGCCATATGGTTAGAAATTCAACAGTTATAACATTTCTTTCTAGGAGCATTAGGAACATGCTTATAATCATTACTTTTATTCACACCTTCCTTTCCATTCCTATTTTTCCTAGGTGGCTTTACCTTGTTTACATTTTTAACATCTTTCAGCTTATGCTTAAGCTGCTTCTTTGTCATTTTAAACCTATGTTTACCTCAGTTGGCTTACCCTGTTTTGGTTTGTCAGAAGTTAATTTCTCTTTAACTCCTGATTTATCATTTTCAGACTTTACAGCTATAAACATAACATGATTTACCTTTGGCTTTTGTTTAACAACTATAGGCTCAATCTCTACAGTTCCCTTATCATTCTTATCATCTCCATAACCTAAGCCTTCTTTCTAGTTTCCACTACATAACAAATTCTGAGTTGTTCTGCCAGAGTTAGTCCAAGTCCTGATAATCTCTTTTTCCTTTTCTAACTCAGTTTTTAGAGATTCATTTATTTTACGAATTTCATCCCTAACATAAAAGGCATCATCTCTATCTTTCTGAGTTTGATGGAACATGACTAACTCTTTTTCTAAATAATCATTCCTCTTCTTATAAGCAAGATTTTCAGAAGTTAATCTTTCATATGTTAAAGTTTGATCCCTATAACTAATGAACATGGTTTTAAGATATCTTCTCAACTCATTAATATCATTAGTATGAAAGACATAAGTAGTTTGAGGTACCTTTAACTCAGCAGCATCGGAACTGCTATCAGCATTTGCCATCAAGGCATAGTTCACCTCACTTTCAGATGTCTGTCCAGCTTTTCTTCTTTGTGATAAGAGCCTTGCCTTTGTCACTCTTCACTTTCTTGCAATCAGGAGATATGTGGCATTTCTCACTACAGTTGTAGCATTTGACATTTGTGTAATCTTCTCGGTCAGACTTTCCTCCTTTGCCTTCAGATTTTCTGAAACTTTTCTTATCAGAACTTGCACCTTTCCTGGAAAACTTCTTTCCCTTTCTGAATTTCCTATATGCAATCCTTGTGATTCCTTTCACCATAAGAGCACACTGCTTCATCATCTCTTCATCAGGATCCATCTCAGGTAAGCTTTCAGTTTTAGAGTCATCATCAGTATAAGAACTTGATAATTCAGTATCAGTCTTTGTGATGAGAGATTTTCCCTTGCCTTTCCTTGAGGCAACTGCTTTGGGGGATTCCTCCTCAGCCTTAAGAGCAACTGTCCTTGATTTTCTTCCTTTTCGCTTATTTCTTTGTTCCATCTCAAGTTCATGAGTCTTGAGCATCCCATAAATTTCATCAAGAGTTGTTTCTTCAAGATTATAGTTGTCTCTTATAGTGGCCTTCAAATCCCAACTTTCAGGAAGTACTAACAGGAAATTAAGATTTAAATCCTCAAGATCATATTCCTTGTCAACTAGTGACAAATCATTCAAGAGTTTGACAAATCTGTCATATAAACCAGTTAATGACTCATCAGGCTTTGAGTCAAAGTGTTCATACTCTTGAGTGAGTATAGTCTTCCTATTTTTCTTAATTAATTCGGTTCCCTGGCATCTTGTCTCCAAAGCATCCCATATCTCCTTTGCAGTCTTGCAGTTGATTACCCTGTTTGACATTACATTATCAATTACACTATGCAGCAAGTGTCGTACCTTAGCATTTTTAGAAATTGATGAGATATCTTTAGCAGTGTAATCATTCTTCTTCTTTGGTACAGACTTTGCTGGTTCACCTGCAACTGCAACAGAGAGTTTGGTTGGCTTGTGTGGTCCTTCATTGCCTCTGTCAAGGTATTCTAGATCAGTAGCTTCCAGAAACATAGACATCCTCACCTTCCATATGGAATATTCAGATGGTTTCAGTATGGGAACTCTAATAGTCTCATATCGACTATGGATTTGAGTCTTTGGAGGTTCTTCAGTTTTGGTGGGCTTGGTTGGAGTTTGTTCTTCTTCAGACACGATTGTTTTCGGATCTTATACTGTTTGTGTGTTAACAGAACTGCTCTGATACCACTTATTAGGTCACACACACTGTAGAAGGGGGTTGAATATAGTGTTTATCATAATCAAATTGAATTAAAGAACACAAGTAACAGAGAACAAGCTTAATTAAACTCTGTTACAATATGGAACTGTCCTCTCTTAGTGATGAACAACTTATCACCAGAGATGCTAGGGTTACAATAAATAATAATTTCGATTATGATAACACATATATTGTAAACCCTATATCTGTGTTTATATACTACACAATTACGAGATAATCACTAATTGATATGGAATATAATTTTGCTTCCTAAAATATATCAACTAGTTATCTTTTCTTCCAAGTATTCTATTCTTCATAGAATTCCTTCTTGATGCATATCTCTTCTTGCATTTGTATGGATGTTCTTTCCTTATAATCAGCCGCCTTCCTTATCTGAAAGTCTCCTTAAGCCCTGTTACTATCTTCTGATAAATATCTCATGATAACTTAAGTTCTGACAACTTAAGTTCTGACTTCAGTATAAGTGCTGATTTCCAGTTAAGTACTGATTTGTCCTGTTTAAGTAAGATCTCAAAACTAAACACAAAACATATTAGACATGACATTATCAAATATATCTAACATAACTAAATGGTTCAATCAATTCATTAAAATTGTCTCACTGGAAGGCTGATATTGACAACAGTGGCACAATTGAATATGGAGAATTTCTCATACTTCTGGAGGAGTTTATGTCTGTAGTTAAGCAGAACTATTGAGAGAAAATCCTCATACAGCTCTGTTTTCAGTTTTAAACATTCAAGCGGATAATGGATTTTTATATGATATAAATTCTAATCAATTGACATTGATTCTCAGTTTGAAGATTTTGCAAACCACAATGCTTTTGAACTTCTATCAAAATATCGCACTAGTCATCTTGTGTTTAATGATGATATTCAGGTAGCAATTTTCTTTTCAATATTTTTCTAAATGCAGTTGCACCATCCCTATTCTACAGAACTGTAATTTTATCCAAAATAGGGTACAACATCTGTTATTTTAGCTGGGCTCATTGCATCTCTAAAACTAGTTGGTGTATCTATGGTGTCTTTCTGGGAAGATCACAAATCTGGCTAGCAAAATCTGTAAAATTTATTATATTTAAAACCTTTTTTTTGGAAAGGAAAAAGGTATATAATAATTTTACACAATTGTTGAATATAAGAGATTAAATTGCAGCTATACTTGAAAAAAAGAAAGGTTAAAGTACATTAGGTTTTGAATGTGAAGTTGGTAGACTATATTCAATTCATGTAAGCTACCTATAAATTAAAATTTGACAACTAGTGCTTTATAAAATTGTCTAAATTAGTATCATTAATATTCATCACAAGAATCTGGATTTTGGACCTATGGGGAAAAATAATTTTCTGCTGATTAGTCTTGGATGTTTTTAATTTTTTGTTGTCAGATGGTAAATCTTGTTATTCTTATTATGTTCATTTTTATTTTCTAGGCTAAAGTTCCATTTAGCTTCCTTGCATCAACATCGCCTCGGGGTCTGTTTTTAAAAGGTTTTCATTTGAAGATGTACCACGTTTTCCAGCGGTCAAGAGGAAAACGGTAGTACAGTTATTCAAGGCACTCAAGGCGAAACTTCTTAGTGACTTATTTCTTTGGTATCTTTGTTCGTTTGAAGAAAGATTTGATGTACTTTTGGTGTTTTAAATTTAGAATTGGGCATATGTATTTTAGTATTTTTGTATGTTTAAAACTTATTGGATTCCTGATATGGCTGTTTTTGTTGGATGCCACTTATGGCAGGTATAATGTAAAAAAAGACCAAATATGGCCAAATTTTTATATTTTCTAGTGTTGCATATTCTACAGTATGATGTTGCATATTGCTTTTCACTGTGTTACATTTGATTATAATACTGTTGCAATTTAAAAAATGTTGTTGCATAATGTGGTATATACTATTTTAATTGAATGAAAATAGTGTTGCATATGCATCAAAATGGTGTTGCATAAACAATGTGGGCCCCACATATGACGTGGCATTGTGGGCCCTACATGCTGACGTGGGAGGATGGGACCTAGCATACGTGGCATGCTGACATGCCATGCTGATGTGGCTCTTGGGACCCCCTGTTGCTGACGTGGCATCTGATATGTCAGTTGTCACGTAGGACCAAGTGTACTATCCTGTGAGGTCTAATGCAACACTTCTGTTATTGCCAATAGGTGATTTACTGTTACAAAATCCACCTGATGCAATACTTTCAAGTGTTGCATAAAATGTTGCATTAGGTGTCTACGACCACTTCCACATTGGCAACCCCCCCTTGGTGTTGCCTATTACCTTATGCAATACCATTTGGGCCTTATGCAACTGTATAGTAGGGGTTGCCTATGTGCACTTATATCGTAATGATAGAGAAGTTTAAAAAATAGATGGCAGATGATTTCAATATGAGTGACCTTAGTAAATTGTCCTATTACCTGAGTCTTGAAATTGATCAGAAAGGTGAGAGCATTGTGATAAAGAAAATGGCATATGTTAAAGAGCTATTGGAAAAGACTGGCTTAGTCGAGTGTAATCCGGCTAAAACTCCAATAGAGTCTAAACTACAGTTAAGTAAGGACGATAAGGGAAAGAAGGTAGATTCTACTCAGTTTAAAAGTCTGGTGGGAACTACGGTATTTGGTTCATACCCGTCTCGACATAACATATGTTGTTTAGATCATTAGCAAATATATGGAATGTCCTACAACATTACACATGAGTGCAACAGAGGATATTGCGATATGTAAAGGGCTCCCTGGAGTATGGACTATTATATGCCCGAGGGACTGAAAGTTATCTGTTAAAGGGCTTCTCGGATAGTGACTTGGCAGGAAATATTGAAGATATAAAGACTATTGAAGGACGATCGTTTTATTTAAATAAAAGTTTGATTACGTGGGTTTCACAAAAATAAACGCGTGTTGCAATATCGAGCTGTGAAGCTGAATTCATGGCGGCAACGACGACATCTTTCCAGGTTGTTAGGTTAAGAAATTTACTCGAACAGATTACTGATATGAAACATGGTCCAATGATAATATATGTCGATAAAAAATCTGCCATTGATTTGGTAAAGAACCTGGTATTTCATGGGCGAAGTAAGCACATCGATATCCGTTATCACTTTATCCGTTATCCGTGAATATGTTGAACGAAAGGAGATTGAGATCAAGCATATAAGCTTAGAGAACCGGTGTGCGGATGTACTGATCAAGGTAATGTCTACAGTCAAGTTCGAATAAATAAGAGCACCATTGGGTCCGAAGGATCTGCAGAAAGTAGCTTAAATTAAGGGGGAATATGTTAGGAATTAATCTAAGCATGTTTTTATGATTTGCATAAATAAAAGGCTGTCAGACAAGAAATCAGCGGGTAAACGTAGTCATAAGTTTGCTTAAGTAATAATAGGAGAATCACTAATTAATAAGAGTCTTGGAGTGATTTTAGGAAATTGATTTGGTGAACATTGTACCAGAAAGTTTCGGTATTTAATCTTACTTTGTTTTCATTCAGCACTTATGCAATAAAATCATAAGTTTTGTCTTCCATTCGTTACAAACTATTCTTAAAGAATACATGTGTGTTTAATTTGGATCATATATATAAAAGTTGCCAAAGATAAAATTATTTATTTTATTTTATTTTAAATTTAAAAGTACCCAAGAAGTAAATCATGTATACAATGAGCAGGACCAAAAAAATCCACTCCTTACGAATATTGTTAGAACTAATGGTCTATGCTAAGCAACGACTAATAAGAGATATCTAAGGTTCAAAAATTCTTTAGGAACGGTACTTGCACATATACTAAGGAGGGTGTATTTATTTCAGATTTTAAATAATTGATAATAGTCCATCGATTTTGGAAGATTTTCGTTGATTTTAATTGTTCATGAATTTTGAAGGAGTTGATGGAAAAATCTTGCAGAGTCTTGCTGATTTAGTAAAGTTTTCAACAAATTATTCAAAATTTCATGTATTTTAAAGAGATTTCAAAAGATTAAAAATAAACTAGAAAATCCATTAAAATCCACAACTTTTTCAAATAAAAATATTCACAGATTTTTTAATACCATCAGATTTTGATGGACTTTTAAAAATCCAAATTGAATACCACCATATTTTAGTTGACTTTTTAAAATATAAGCTGAATACACTCAGATTTTAAAAGATTTTTTCTAATATATAATGAATAACATCAGATTTCAAAGGAATTTTTAAAATCCAAATTGAAATTTCAAGAATCCAAAAAATCCTTTAAAATCTTGATTAAATATATCCCTTTAAGCATAAAACTGAATGTTCTCGTAATGAGGCTACTGCGCTATGAGCGTCATCTGTAAAAACTGCAGCGTTCATATTCAAGGTGTGAAAAATATTTACAATATTTGCCAACATGAAGGACCATGAGGAAAAAGCATGAAGATTTGACAATCATAAAGATTGAGCATATTTTCAGGGAAAATGCTAGGGGCACCAAATTGGTCCCCAAAAAATTACAAAATGCCAAGTGTCAAATTTTTATTGGCTAAATGAAAATAGACCTCCTGTATTTATATCAAAAGCACCAATTAATTAATTCATTTTAAAGTGCCACATAACCCATGACACATCATTTTGTAACAACTTTTTGTACCATTTCTTGTGCCTCTAGCATTACTCTATTGTCAATTTGCTAAATATTGAACACCGTGTAAGATAACAAATGAGGAGTTTGCTATGAATGCTTAAAACAAAGGTGTTTTCAATATATTTTTCAATATTTTCACCCGTTGTATCACATAAAGAACAAAAATTCAGAACCTAGATGTGACACTCAGAAGTTAAGATTATCAACGGTAGGGAGGCTCCAATAAAGTGCTCCCAACAGCAAATTCTTAAGTTTTTTTACCATTTCGGATACGGATGCAGATTTTTTGGACGAATATTGGATTTTATCGAATTTTTTTGGCAGCCCTACTATTCTTAAAGAATACATGTGTGTTTATTTTGGATCATATATATAAAAGTTGCCAAGGATGAAATTATTTATTTTATTTTATTTTGAATTTAAAATTACCCAAGAAGTAAATCATGTATATAAGGAGCAGGACCAAAAAAATCCACTTCTTACGAATATCGTTAGAACTAATCCTCTATGTTAAGCAACGACTAACAAGAGATATCTAAGGTTGAAAAATTCTTTAGGAACGGTACTCGCACATATACTGGGGGTGTATTCATTTCAGATTTGAAAGAATTGATAATAATCCATCGATTTTGGAAGATTTTTGTTCATTTTAATTGTTCGTGAATTTTGAAGGAGTTGATGAAAAAATCTTGCTGATTTTGTGAAGTTTTCAACAAATTATTCAAAATCTCATGTATTTTAAAGAGATTTCAAAAGATTAAAAATAAACTAGAAAATCTATTAAAATCCACAACTTTTTTAAATAAAAAAAATCTACAGATTTTTGAATACCATCAGATTTTGATGGACTTTTAAAAATCCAAATTGAATACCGCCGAATTTCAGTTGACTTTTTAAAATATAAATTGAATACACTCGAATTTTAAAAGACCTTTTCTAATATATATGAATACCATCAGATTTTAAAGGATTTTTTAAAATCCAAATTGAAATTTCATGTATCCATAAAAATCCTTTAAAATCTTGATTGAATATACCCCTCTAAGCATAAACCGTGAATGTTGTTGTAATGAGGCTACTGCGCTATGATCGTCATCGGTACAAACTGCAGCGTTTATATTAAAGGTGTGAAAACTATTTACAATATTTGCCAACATGGAGGAGCATGAGGAAAAAGCATAAAGATTTGACAATCATAAAGATTGAGCATATTTTCACGAAAAATACTAGGGGCACCAAATTAGTTCCCAAAAAAATTACAAAATGTTGTGTTAAATTTTTGTTCGCTAAATGAAAATGGACCCGTGCATTTACATGAAAAGCACCAATTAAATCATTTCAAAGTGCCACATCACCCATGACACATCTTTTTGTAATAATTGTTTCTACCATTTCTTGTGCCTCTAGCATTACTCTATTGTCAATTTGCTAAATATTGAAGACCGTGTAAGATAACAAATGAGGAGTTAGCTATAAATGCTTACAGCAAAGGTGTTTTCAATATATTTTTCAATATTTTCACCTGTTGTATCACATAAAGGACAACAATTCACAACCTAGATGTGACACTCAGAAGTTAAGATTAGCAATGGTGGGGAGGCTCGAATAAAGAGCTCCCAACAGCAAATTCTTAAGTGTTGGTGGCATTTACTACGAACACAGTTTATTCCATAATTAGTCTCTCAACGCCCCCATTTGATCACATTGTTGAGAGCCAAGTGGGATGAAAATTTTAATTAGGCACTGATCTAGAATATCATTAAGTAAATCTTGAACAATGTGAACGTCTCAAGCAAGTTCATCATTAGAAGAGTACATGCTATTTTTATTGTAAAGTATTACAAAGATTTGGAAGCCAGAGATTACAAGGAATTAATGGACACCCATTCACAATAATACAACTTTGTTATAATAAAATTAAGGGCTATGTTCAACTAATAAAGAGCACAAAATCCCAAACCTCCAAGACCGTTTATTATAATAATATATCCTTTTAGAAAATGATTAAGTTGTTATTTTATCAATTAAAATTTAAATTTCAAGGAATATTTAACACATCTATACTCCTTGTGTGCAGTCTAGTTTATTATTGATAGCCTGCCTATTTCATTTGAGAAATAATCAGATGCTTATGGGAATTGCTTATCCATTTCTTATCAGATTATTTTGTTATATCTTGTGATACTATATATACATATTTTGTAGGTTTTGAATAATTCTGACCCACACTTGTTGTTACTCACTTTAATCTTTCACTAAACTTTGAGAATAAAGCCTATTCACACCAGGGTAGTAAAGAAGCTAGTGAAAATGTGGGACCTTCCCGCACAAAGAGTGTTAATCCTAATCCATGAAGAAAGCTTTCATTAGCCAATTAATGAAAAAGTCATTGAATTACACATCAAATCAAAGACAAAAGACGGAAACAAATAGACCATTCATTATCTCTTATTGATAGATGATTTCAATTTAAACAAAAATGAGACAACTCCCTCACATATTTATTTGAAGATTGAATCGAAAACAATGTCAAAAACACATTTATTAGGTACAATTCAAATGCTTAAAATAACTCAACCTTACACCATATGTAACAATTTAGTCCTGCATTGGTGCATTGCCCCTGTCACTAGGGCTTCCATAGGTATAAGCCAAATATGAATGTGGAGTTGAAGGGAAGCCGCCACCTTGAGGAACAACAAAAGGAACTTCTTCATTTGTTAGCATACTTGATGAAGTTTCAGTATGCGTTCTGTAATTACAGTCCAATGAATGTTTAAACAATTCGAGGTTTGCCAACATTTTCTCAAATTTATCCAATGACAGATCGTCCTCTGGTGCCTCCTCT
This sequence comes from Apium graveolens, assembly GCF_009905375.1. Lineage (NCBI taxonomy): Eukaryota > Viridiplantae > Streptophyta > Magnoliopsida > Apiales > Apiaceae > Apium > Apium graveolens. The sequence continues at coordinate 15,015,144 of NC_133648.1, read as the reverse complement.
GGTCCTAACCACCATTTCTCTGAACAATCCTCTTGGGAAGGATAATTAGGCAGTTCATAAGCAATGGCCTTCCCTCGTGTTTTCTCAGCCTCAATGGTGGCATAGTATCCTGTCTTCTCTTCTTCATTTATTTCAACCCACTCATCACCACCACCACCACCATCAACATCATCTTCAGAGTGTTCATCCGCAGCATCTTGTTCATTAGGATTCTGGTTGTTATCCAGAATTTGTTCATCCAGTTCAGCCCACACAGAATCCTGGTAATCTTCCATCAAGTGTGCAGCCACAGTATTTTGCTCATCACGATTCTTGTCCATGAAGGTCTTCAGAACTGGTTCAACAGATGGTTCCCCAAAAGCATATATATTTTTATCCTGGGGTGAAAAGATAACAACCGCAACGTCAGAGTTACAGAGACGGTGGAGCTCAGACGCCTTCCTGAAGACACCATATCGTCTTTTTGAGAAGGTGACCTCAAGATTACTTTGAGACTCTATCTTCTCCAGGGGAATTCTTTTGCGCCCTGCTGGTAGTTGTCTAGCCATATTAGAGATATTTATATAAGTGATAAATATTTTTTTACTTGTGTAAACTTGATTTTGACTTCCAAATGTTACTTATATATATATAGGTGTTACTCAAAGGATGCTACTATTCAAAAAGGACCGGCCTCAAATGAAAAGACACGACTAGAAGTGTAAATAAGGAATATTTATATAATTGATAAATATTTTTTTGTTGATGTAAACTTAATTTTGACTCTCAGATGTTACTCATATATATAGGTGTTATTCAAAGGACGCGACTATTCAAAAAGGAGGACGCGACCTCAAATGAAAAGACACGACTACAAGTATAAATAAGTAATAAATGAAAAGAAGCTACTCCAAAAAATTAAAAAGAAATGTGAGATAAACAAATCCAAAATTCAAAATGATAAGTATAAAAAGGAGGACGCGACCTCAAATGAAAAGACACGACTACAAGTATAAATAAGTAATAAATGAAAAGAAGCTACTCTAAAAAAATAAAAAGAAATGTGAGATAAACAAATCCAAAATTCAAAATGATGTAGGGTGGAGGTGAGCCCAACTAAATTTTTTAAAATGCAAAATTTATTTATTTACATTACTTTATTACATAATTGAGAACCAAATCATGATTGAGATATAAAAATTTTATATAATATTTGTTATATTTAGAAAACTTAAATTTAAACCAAAGTCTTAATGAAATTAGTTTTTACATCATATAAATCATTTAAGTTTTATATTGTAAAATTCCTAAATTTTGTTCAGAATTTCATATTTTTTTTTGGGTAAATATTTAAAGTGTTTTAACTAATAATCTCTAAAATAAACTAAATAGGAAAAGAATTTGTATGAAATGTTAATTACAAATATTAACTTAACTTATTTTAGTTAAAATTTACATGGAATCAAACTTAACAAATTTTAATATTTTAAAGTTCAACAAACTCTCGTTATAAAAAAATGAATAAAAATGTATTTAGACTTAATTTTCTTTAAATCCTAATTTGGATGTATTTAGGCCCCCCTAAATCCAAATTAAGAATTAAAAGGCTTAGCCTAAACCCTATCATAAGTGAACCATTTTGAATATTTTAGATTCACTAATTTCTTTAAATTTTGAAAATATTACAATAAAGAGAGCCTAAACTTAATTTAAACTATGATCATAATTCAGTAATTTTTAATATTTTAAAGTTCAATATTTTAATCTTAGGTTTTATAATTTAGTGAAAATGAAAACAAAATCATAATAGTACTCAAAGTAGGGTTTTGAAATTTAAAATATTCACAAATTTACAAATAAGCTTAAAACAGCACATGAATCGAGTGGAAGTCATGAAAATTTTTAAAACAAAGGAATTGAAACCTTAAAACTCAATTTCTTGTGTAAACTTGTTTTTATATAACTGATAAATCTTTTTTTACTTGTGTAAACTTGATTTTGACTCCCAAATGTTACTTATATATATAGGTGTTATTTAAAGGACCCAATTATTCAAAAAGGAGAACGCCATCTCAAATGAAAAGACACGCTAGAAGTATAAAAAAAGAATATTTATATAATTGATAAAGATTTTTTTATTAGTGTAAACTTAATTTTGACTCTCAAATGTTACCCATATATATAGGTGTTCTTCAAAGGACGCCACTATTATTCAAAAAGGAGGACTCAAATAAAAAAACACGAGTAGAAGTATAAATAAGGAATATTTATGAAATTGATAAAAAAAAATTTGTGTAAACTTAATTTTGACTCCAAAATGTTACCCATATATATAGGTGTTATTCAAAGGACACGACTATTCAAAAAGGAGGACGGGACCTGAAATGAAAAGACACGACTTGAAGTATAAATAAGGAATATTTATATAATTGATAATTTTTTTATTTGTGTAAACTTAATTTTGACTCCCAAATGTTACCCATATATATAGGTGTTATTCAAAGGAGGCCCCACTATTTAAAAAGGAGGACGTGATCTCAAATGAAAAGACACGACTATAAGTATAAATAAGAAATAAATGAAAAGAGGCTATTTTAAAAAAATAAAATGAAATATGTGAGATAAACAAATCCAAAATTCAAAATGAGTACGGTTGAGGTGAGCCCAACTAAATTATTTTAAATACAAAATTTATTTATTCACATTACTTTATTACATAATTGAGAACCATATCATGATTGAGATTTATAATTTTATATAATTTTTGTTATATTTAGAAAACTTAAATTTGAACCAAAGTCTTAATGAAATTAGTTTTCACATCATATAAATTATATAAGTTTTAAGTAGTAAAATTCCTAAATTTTGTTTAGGATTTCACATTGTTTTTCTTGGATAAACACTTAAAAGTGTTTTTACTAATATTTATTGTTGTTTGAAAGCATTTGCTAGATCAATAAAATTTTATGTTAGATGGTGACACAAATATATTAGTTATCTCTAAAATTAAACTAAATACGAAAAGATTTATACTAAAATGTTAAATACAAATATTAACTTAAATTATTTTAGTTCACATTTTAGTATTTTGTTTAATTTGTATCATAATACTACAATACTAGCTTAATACTAGCTTATTATCGGTGGGTTCTAACACATTTCTATAGAATATATTTTTGTATTACAAAACTTTTATATAAAACATATTGATTATGAAATCAAAGTTCTTAAAAAAATTTAAAAAATTAACCTAAGGTAAAATTGACCTCATTTGAAGAATTAAATTATACAAGAAAATTAAATAACAAAAATAGGTAATCATCGAGAAAAACTTAAAAACTCTCATTAAAATTTAAAAAGTAAAAGTAAAAACACTTGATAACTTAAAATTGTGCTTTGAATAATTTTGTTAAATATTTTATATTTTTGTACAATTTTCCAAACTTTTAAAACCCTAATTTTAACATTTTTTAACATTTTGGGAGTAATAATTCTCAAGTTTCACAATTATTTTAAAAAATGAATAAAAGACAAAAATACTTACTCTAGGACCCTAAACCCAAGTATGGACTCAAACTCAACAAATTTACTATTTTAAAGTTGAACAAACTCTCCTTTTAAAAAATGAATAAAAGAGTAGTTAGGCTTTACTTCCTTTAAATCCTAATTTGGATAGATTTAAGTCACCCTAAATCCAAATTAAGGTTTAAAAGACTTAGCCTAAACCCTATCATAATTCAACCATTTCGAATATTTTAGATTCAATAATTCCTTTAAATTTTGAAAATATTACCATAAAAAGTGCCTAAACTTAATTTAAACTAGGACCATAATTTAGTAATTTTTAATATTTTAAATTAATATTTTCGAGTTAGGTTTTAGAAATAATAAAAATGAAAAAAAATCATAATAATATTCAAAGTAGATTTTTGAAATTTGAAATATCCACAAAATGACACATAAGTTTAAAACACTATAAGTGGAGTGGAAGTCATGAAAATTTATAAAACAAAGGAATTAAACCTTAAAACTCAATTTCATATTGGTTTTGTGTAAAATAATGAAAAATAGTTCAATGACCCTTCTAACATTAATGACTCTAGATTAAAATAAATTAATAAATTGAGAATAACATTAGACCATGTAGCTTAGGGTATAATATTGTGCTATTTGAGCCATTTTGTATTAATGAAGTGACATAATGGTCCCATGCACACTCATATTTATAATTATATAACTATAATTTAAAAGAAAATTAAGGAAGTTAAAAAGAAATTTTATAAGTTTGGTAATGGGAGATGTTTAAAAAGTAACACTATAAAAATACACGATTATGAATTTAATTTTTATGTCTTCACTACAATCCAATTTATAAAATAAAGGAATTAAACCTTAAAACTCAATTTCATGTTGTGTTTTGTGTTGAACAATGAAAAATAGTTCAATGCTGGCCCATCTAACATTTAGGACTCTAGATTAAAATAAAATTAATAAATTGAGAATAACATTAGACGATCTAGCTTAGGGTATAATATTGTTCTATTTCAGCCATTTTGTTTTAATGAAGTGACATATACGTCCCATGCACACTCATATTTATAATTATATAACTATAATTTAAAAGAAATTAAGGAAGTTAAAAAGAAATTTTACAAGTTTGGTAATGGGAGATGTTTAAATAGTAACTCTATACAAATACATTACTATGAATTTAATTTTTATTTCAGCAAGAAAAAACGGGTTTGTGCTAGTACACATCCAATCCTTGAGTTCAAGCATTCGTGTGGATACCGACAAAGCGTAGATCGCGAGAGCGGGATGCGTGGTGATTGTACAAGGTTTGGATCTCCATTGGTCTACAAATTGGTAAAGCATCTTAAGGTAAACAATCTGATCTATGAATTAAATATATGTTTTTCGCATGAATCCTACGATGGGTTTCGAAAATTCTGATTTTTTACGTTTTTAATTAGTATTTCCGTTGCGTTTATGTGCTCTAAACCCAACAGATATCGCAAATCAGCCGCCAATTTATAAGTGTCCCATGATACATTATGCACGTCTTCGACATGTAGGTAATCATCGTCCTCATCTCCATACATTTCTAAACTCTCTTTGTTATCTTCTTTTGCATATTATTCTTTGCCATATTCTTGGGGAAGATGGAGATAGAAATGAATACAAGGTGGTTGTGTGTGTATATGAGTGTGAGAGAGTGATTAACCCCAAAATCTTACCTTCTTGGGGGAAAAGGATAGGGTTTTGGGGTTGGTACCTTTGAATTATAGTCGTTAGTTCTAGGAGCGGAGGACACCTAGATGGGATGCATGCCTTACACGTGTCGGGGAGGGACTTGTTGAGGAATGTTCTGAGGATCCTCTGACAAGTGCCTTGATTATTCCCATCAACATGGGTGACAGTTGTCCCTATAACACGTGTTGGGACCTCCAAAGATTGGGCTTGCGAGACTGGGCCAGTTAGGACTAGTAGTGTGCGGGACTGGATTGAGTTAGGGGTTCAGACCTTGTTCTTGCAGGAGCTACATGTACTATCAGTTGGTGGATAAGGATCCAGAAAGAGCTATCCCTTTATTCTCGAGAGCAATTAATTAAGGAGATAAAGTGGACAGTGGTTTGAAAGATATGGCTATTTGTTATGAAACAACAAAATCGATCCGAGGAAGCCATTGAGGTCATTCAAAATATGATGTTCTGATAAGTTTTAAGAGTCTCTTGATAATATGTTGTCGGATCTTTACAAGAGATGTGGCAGATTAGATGACCAAATCGCGTTGTGAGGTACAAATTGTTCATCACCTCTGTCAAAATTATCGATATTTTATGACAAAAAACATAGCTCAATATATGCTTAATATGTTTTAATAGGTGTAATTTATTTATTAAATAATTTTGTTATAGCATTTTTTGTAAAAAAACATCACATAGATATTAGTGTTTTTCACTAAAATCGATATTTTTGTGACAAATAACATAGCTCATGATATGTTTAACATGTTTAATTAGGTGTAATTTAGTTATTAAATAATTTATTTATAGCATTTTATGTAAATAATCAACACATAGACATCTGTTTTTAACTAAAATCGATGTCTAATCGAGTATAGACATCGGGTATTCATCGATGTCTAGAATAGATATCACCGAAATCAACATCGGTTGGGAACCAACATAGACATCGGCCAAAAAGCGATGTCTATGGACTTTTTTCTTGTAGTTCCTGGAGACGTGCTCGTATACTCACCCACCGATACGAATTGGATCCAATTAACATTTGCTCCGAACTGCATGCCAACTTTGTCTGTGATTAACCCACACATATCCGTGTAAGAGCCCAACAATTAGTTTACAAAAGTTGCTAGACTCGATGCATGAAAGAAAATAATACAAAACAATGTCACAATAAAATGTGAAATAAAACAATATACGAGTCAAATCAACAATAAATTCAAAAAGGAATTTGAAACGAAATTAGGAATGCGTCCAAGTAGGTACACATGGAGTATAATAAAGTCATAATTCTAACGAATCAACAATATGTTTTCCAAATATTTTATTATTTTAAAAAGTGAGAAAAGTAGAGATTCATTTTGGAAGATAAGCAGTGAGTGTGAAAGTATCAATTTATAATTTGGACTTAATAAAATTACTAAAGAATATTTAATTATAATTCAAACGAAATGATAAAAGGGTTGTGAATTAATACCTCATTATTTTGAACATAAAAAAGATAAAGAGTAAAGAAAATCATATCAATAGGTGTCCTTACAATATACAAGAATAACAATTTTGTAGAATCATTAGAAAAGAATTGAAATGATAACAGATCAATTTAATTTAAGAGAAGGGAACAAGAATTTGTACATATATTTTAAATATAAGATAAGTCCAAAAACTAAGGAATGCATATTTATAATTTTAAATAGATGAAAAGAAAAGTTTAGAAATTTGTACCTCAACGTAGCTAAAAAATTAAATTAAAGAACATCTTTTAAACATATATCACGGACTTGGATCTAAAAACCAAATTTAATCATCATAAGTCTTTGCAGAGACACAATGCAAGTGTGTGTGATTATAGTATGATTATTCTAATATTTATATAAGCAAATGCGATATCATGCTTAATTACCATAGTTGAAAGAATATATAAATAAAGTTAGACAATGACTAACTAAAGCCGGGACCACTAGAGCGAGAGCAATATAAAATTAAAATATTAGTATACCTATTTAAAATAAAATTTAATAAACAAACATTACATATATATATAACAATGCAAGCTAACAACTACTTTAATTGAGATTAGAGAACTATTAACCAAAATAATATATGATTTTCTTTTATTTATAAAAAACCACAATTAAATTAATTATTAAAATGTTGTAAACTTCTTTAAGAAATCTCAACAAATTATAATAACTAATTTCACACAAGTATAAATCTATAAGCTAGTACCAATTAGGTATTAAAAATTAATTTAATATGATGGGAACAAACCCTTTTTTATATAAATATAAATAATTTGATAATTTAATCAAAAAAAATGAATGAGAATCTTGTATGTTAATTTTGGAAAGGGCACAGTATATATTAGGGATCCTGACACACCCAGGCATGTTAAATGTGATTTTAATATTATAAGAATAATTTACCAAATTATGAAGTTATTTAAGTAGTCCACACATGAATTTACTTCTAGTAAAGCTATAGAAGGTTGTTCGGTGGTACATCATCAAAATACACACATATTATATACTAATAACATTAGTAAATGTTGTTCTCAAATTTGTAACTCATAAGGACACGTTTAATCTTGATTTCAATATTTTTGAAATCTAAAAAACTTAGATGCAAGGTATTTGGACTTAAAATTTTTGTGAATATAGAAATATGAAGTGAAAATCTGCCTCAAATCAAATCAACCAAGATACTTTAAAATTGATAAATTATTGTAATCTTTAAAAGTATCTTATAATATGCATTGAATATGCCTCCTTGTATGGATATTTTAAGATATAAAAATAAAAAAACAAATTATTAATGAATAACACATGGTTCAAAAAAATTTAAAATTGAAATCCAAATTAAATATGTCGATCCATTTTATATCAATATATTTGACTTTAACAGCTTGCATTAAAAATAATATTATCCACGCTTTTAAAAGGAGTTGGTAACAGTTAATATTTTTATCAGACTGGCTATTGAGTTCTCGATAGTTTTTGGCCTTTCGATTCGACAAATTTGGAACTAGAAACTCTCGTTAGAATTGCGAATTTATTAAACATGTCAGTTTAGTTCAAAAGTTATATATGTTAAACTTAAATTTTTTACAGAAATTATTGTAACTACTGCTAGCTGAAATTAACTCGAATAAATTTATCTTTTACGTAAATAATAAGGCAAAATAATAGAGTCCATTTATGTCATGAAATACAATCGGATGTCATTGGAATTGGAATAGCACTATTATGTATTTTGCAAAATATGATAGTTAAAATTAATGTAAATATTTTCATTTACAACTTTACTTTCGTAAGTGATTAAAAACATTAATTTTTATTAATTACTTTGTTTGAATAAATAATAATTAATACATTTTTTGAATTTTTGACACGTATTGATATTACTTTGAGATCTTGAATTAGGAATTCTTGTTAAAATCTGCAAATTTTTAAGACAAGATATCATTTAAGTTTCAAATTTTAAAAAAACTTCATTTTTGAAATATATATATCATGTATGAACTTTATAGCCGTTTCCAAACTTATTAATTGATTGCTAGAAGTTGGTTGGAATAAATTTAATTATAAAATTAAATTTTACTACAAATTACTGGAGTTCATTTATTTTACGAATACGGTCGAATGTCATTACGTTTTTTGAAATATATGTCTATTGAAACTACATAATTATTATAATTTACGATTTAACTTGTATTAGTTATTTAAAAAATCATATTTTAAAATTATTGTTTATCAATTAATCTGCAAATTTGTAAATATATACATATATAAAATTGGTCCTAGATTTTAAAATTTTTATGCAACCTTATTTACATATCTTAACAATTTTCTTTTTGCAAACCACCCCAAATTATTTGATACAAAACATGAAATTTTTTTACAAATATTTAATCTCAAACTTACTGATAAAAGATAAGGAGAAGGTATGTATAGAAGGTATGTATAGTGTGGGTTTAGGCCCAATACAATGTAACACATGAACCGTTAAGGTACCCAAAAAATTGTTTTTCGTATGACCACGTGTAATAAAACAATTCGTCAGTTTCCAAAAAACTGCAAAAAGAATACGTCGAGCACCCAATCCTAGGTACATAGCAGTGACTCTAGCAAAATGAAAAATCTTATAAATACAGAAAAAATATTCATTCCTGCAGGTTCCAATATATTGCCGCATCTTTAGTTCAGTGTTCTTTTCCTACACAACTTAACAGCAGCAGCCATGTTGTTCAGCTGATATCTAGAATTTTTGTCTGAAATAATGTTGAATCTCCCTGACTCTCTTTATCCCGATCCGATAAAAGGTGACAACAGTGTTATGTCGAATGGTGGTGCACCTGCTAACAACAATGGTCCTAGTGATGGTGGTAGCAAAGCTATTGATTGGCCTTCTGCTAGTGTAGAGGACTTGGTTGTGTTTCTTGGAGATGGGGTCTCTCCACTTGATTGTACTAGGTGAGGGGGTCTTGGTCCATCAGTTGAGCCTGCTTCACCCTAGATCTGAATTGGGCCATAGCCAGGTTGCTTATACCCTATTATTTGCCCCCCACTCCCTTATGCATATTTTCTGAATGAGGGAGTAGAGTAGTGTAACGTAGTTGTTGTCTTAGGAAAAAATTCTTCTTGTTTGTTGCCCCCCTATCTGGGTCAGGTGTTAAAGAGACCAATTCGGATTTAGGTAGAGAAAATTGGTTACCTTTGAAAAATTTCTGCTTTTTTGTTGCCCCCAATCTGGGTCTAGTGTAGTAAGGACATATCCGGATTAAGGTAGATGACCTTGTTTGCCTTAGAAAAAATTCTACTTCTTTGTTGCCCCCCAATCTGGGTCTAGTGTCGTAGAGACAGATCCGGATTAAGGTAGATGGAATTGGTTGCATTAAAATAGTTTCTTCTTAATTGTTGCCCCCAGTCCGGATCTGATGTTGGAAAGACCAATCCGGATTGAAGTGTGAGAATTTGGTTGCTTTGAAAAAAATTTGTTTCTTTTGTTGCCCCCAAATCCGGGTATAATATAATAGAGATAGATCTGGATCAAGGTAGATGAAATTGGCTGCCTTGGAAGAATTTCTGCTTAATTATTGCCCCCCAATCCAGATCTGGTGTTGAAGAGTCCAATCTGGATTAAAGTGTGAGAAATTGGTTGCTTAGAAAAAAAATTGCTTCTTTGTTGTCCTCTAATCCAGGTCTAGTGTAGTAGAGACAGATCCAGATTAAGATAGATGAAATTTGCTTCCTTAGAATAATTTTTGCTTAATTATTGCCCCACAATCCAGATCTGGTAGTGGAGAGTCCAATCCGGATTGACTTGAGAAAAATTTCTACTTCTTGAGGACCACTGATCCTGGTTCACCAGGCTCTGGGTAGGGGTCACTGATCCGGGTTGAGGACTTTGGATTCTGGAAAATGGCGAATTTGTAATATTTTTGCCGATTCCCCCCCACTATTTTGAATTATGGCGTAGTTAATTCCTTGAAACTCGCCCCGTAATCATTATGTGGTTTAATGTGCTTTTATGTGTCTGTGTATATATATATATATATATATATATATATATATATATATTTGGTTTTAATTTATCTGTAACTGCTACTCGGACCAATCATGCCCTGCCACGTGGAAGGGGCTGCTCACCTTCCCACGCCTATATTTTATTATTCTCGCCAAAAAACACCCAACAATCACTATTTTCCTCTCTTTATTCTCTCTAATTTCTTGGAGTTTCTGTCGCGATTTGGGGGCTTGGATCTTGCTCTTTGCTTTTACCGTATCTCGCTCGATTTCTTTACTCCAACACTTGTAAGTTTTCTTCTCCTTATTCACGTATTTTCTTCTTCGAGTTCTTGCGGTTTGTTCGAGTTTTTTGCATGCTTCGATTGGCTTCTTAATCCGTGAATTAGTGGTAGAAATATGTTTTTTTGGCTTCATTTTTGTGGTGGATATGTTTTTTGTGCTTATGTATGCTCAGATCTATGGGTTTTTCGGTATTTTTGGCTTGGTTTTGATTGATTTTTCTGGGGTTTGGGTTCAATTTTCTGGGTTTTACCGTGGCTTTTCTTGATGTTCTTTGTTTGAATATATGTATGTATATAATAAAATTTGATGGTTTGGTTTTTGATTTTCGAACAATCTGTTTGTGAGGGGGTTTATTGCTCTGCTTCGGGTAGTGGGACATAATCTGGATCCTGGTAGGCTAGAATCAAATGTAATAGGATGTTTAATTATGATATTGGTTGTTTAGATCCGGATCTGTGTTAGGGTTCCGGATCCGGGTTCATTTTTTGTTACCCGGATCGCTGTTGAATCTGGAACTGTGAATGTGTTTAAGGGATTGATTTTGTTTTCATAGTATGTGTGATCGGATCATTGATGTTTTTCCGGGTTGGACTTGCATTATCGGTCCAGGTCATTAGGTTATGGTAAAGTTAACATAACGTCCTTGATCCGGACCGCTTAGCAAAAAATATAAAAATTGTAGGATTCTAGACTAACTCACCTTGATTTTAATAGGTATATGGTCCAGATCAAGAGGCTTCCTAGAAGAGCTTTCAACTATTACCCGGGTTTGTCCAGTGAGGAGAATGATGATCCTGATTCATCCGAGAGCGCAGATCCGGGTAGAGATGGGTAAAAAGGTCTCCTTTTCCACAGAGATAATTTATAAATTCCGGTATAAGAAGCTCATGGAGAATTTGGTTCCCTTTCCTCCGGAGGGCTATTGGTCTGATGTAAAGTACCACTTTGTAGTCAAGTACCCGGATATTGAGAATGATGTTTTCTATAGGAGGGTTAGGTATGATAGGAAAAGTAATGGTCATCCTGGGGTTTATAACCTGGAGGATCTCGAGAGGGCCTTCGCTGAGTTCCCTATCAGCCGGGATCATTATCAGTTTAAGGACCTTTATGCCGAGGCGGATCCGATTGCTGAGATGGACGAAGCTGTCCGGGCTGCGTTCCAGCTGACTCCTGATATCAAGTGGAGGTGGCCGGAACCGCATGAGAGGATCTATCACTGCCCAGAAGATTGTTTTGTTCTGGTATGGTTGGAGAACCTTAGATCTGGGTGGAGCCCCCGCTGTAATATGTTCATTAAGCATCTCTGCAAGCATGTCTATAAGATATCCCCCATGCAGATCACTCCAAACGGGATTAAATCTAAGACACGGTTCATAGCTTGTTACAATAAATCTGGATTCTTGCCCACTCTGAAGCTTTTCCATCATATCTTCTATCTGTCCAAGTTGAGCCAAAAGCCTTTTTATGAGATTAGGTTTCGGGCCTCAGAGTGTGGATATGGCCCGGGTAAAGCCAAACATATCATGCACCAGACTTCCTTGAAGTTCTTGAATGGGAGATAAAAATGCTGAAGGGCTATGATCTGGCCTACCTGGCCTATGTTACAATAGAGGGTATCCAGACCAAATTTGTTACTGCTATCCTGGAGGGGTAGGCCTTGACCCAAATGAAAGCATTCTGTGACTCTCTCGGATTCTAGCCAACCCGGGACACCTTCATGAACCATAAGCTGCTCTTCAAACTCGGTTTTAAGTCTTCTAAGTACATAGATCTGGATCATGTCTTGCTTTTGTTTTTAGTGTCCCCTTCCTTGAATCTGCGTTCCGCTTGATCCAGATCACTTGTCTTTTATTTATGGAATATGACTTGTGCTTTGTTGCATGCTTGATCCAGATCATCCGTATCTAGGTTTTACTAGAAATTGTTGCATGCTAGATCCAGATTATATGTCTCTTGTAGCTTTAATTCATTTAGCTTGTTGCTTATCTGGTTCGGGTCATTCACTAAAAAAGTTGATCCGGATTATGTTTTCCCTTGTAGCTTTGCTTCATAGAATTTGTTGGTTGCTTGATCCAAATTATTCATTAAATACCTTGATCCGGATCATATTTGTTACATACTAGAGATCACTGCATGCTTGATCCGGATTTTATGCCTTTTAATTGAAGCTTTTGATTTAATTTGTTGCTTGTATGGTCCGGGTCATTCACTAAGCATGCTGATCCGGATCATACTTGCTCAACTTATATTTCCTATGTAGAATTTGTTGTCTCGTGATCCGGACCACTTGCTCCGTATGTTGATCCATATCTGGACCATATTTGCGTTTCACCTTTGGAATTTGACTTGTGCTTTTTCTAATCTTATTTTAGGCCTGCCTCATTTCAATCGTGACTTTCTCAGAATCATGTCTTGTTCCGCCTATGCTGCAGCTTTAAACACTCTTGGTCTGGCTTTCAAGACTACTAAAGGGGCTCCGGGACCTGATCTGGGTCTGCTGATATCAAGGGTGGGGCTGAATCCTCTGCTCCCCAGAATGTCCTTAATCCGGGTCATGAAGTCGGTGACTCTGAGCCCATAATTCAGGAAATTTCAGATGACGATGATCCTCTTATGAAGAAGAGGAAGAGTGTCCCGGCCAAGCCCCCTTGGGGCAAAGCTGCTATTTCCGGCCAGGTCATCTGCGATTCGAAGGGAAAGGGTCCGGATGGGGACCAGTTAAAGGTTGGGACCAATTCCCTAGTTCATCTAGCTGAATACATGGCAAGCATCCCTTTTGAGGAGGATTGGGATGAAGTGGAGGGTTCCAGTATGGCTACGCTTTTAAGAGGGTAACCGGGAAATGCGACAAGTAAACTTCAAGTAGTTTTTAGTTCCTCTTCCGGATTGTTACATTATATAATATATTGTTACATACGTATAACCTAAACATAAAGGAGTTGCCAGATTATCAAACTACAAACAAGCGTATAGTAAGGTCCATGGCCTCGAAAATATGGTCATTGGCCATCTCGGTAACCGGCAAAACAAAAAAAAATGATAATTGGCTACCATGCATAATAATATAAATTATTAATTAATTATTCATAACTCAAATACTTTAAGACCTGAAAAAGCTATAGTTATACACAATACCTATATTCCTATAATGATTTATTAATTTTAGGACCTAAAATTAATAATGTCATTTTCTCTAATTGTATATTTTGAGTGTCATCAAAGTAAGATAATTAAAGTATAAAATTTTGGAATAAGTATATTATGCATCAAAATAGTTTGAAAAAAGGAATAAGACAATTCCTTTTTTTATATTACCTTTTTATAAAATATAAAATAAAAACAGTCATCCAGACAATGTGAATATCCTAAAATTTAACAAATTTAATGATGCAAAATATTTATAAGTTTTCTTGGAAAAAATATAAACAAGTTTTGGAAAATTGCAATAAAATAAAGAAAATCTTGGATAGACGATTTGCATTTTAAGGAACTCGTAGTCTTCCTAATTTAAATAAGAAAATAATTGTCGCATAATAATTTTATTTTAGAATAAATATGAATTAATAAACAATGCTTATGTAAGATCCACTCATAAATAAAAAAGAGAAACTAGTAGAAACATTTTCAATATTCAAAATTATGTATAACAAAAAGCAAGAAGAGAAAATGTATCCAAAAGTTATATATAAGAAAATTATCTAATATGATTGGGGTTTCGTATGTAGAAGTTGAATGATATTTTTGTAATAATAGAATTCAACACTATATTTTCATAAATAGCCTTATTTTTATATTGAAAAGTAAAATAACTATAGGTAATAATTAGATTTAGTTTCAGAATTATTAAGCCCAAACAAGAATATATAAATTGTGATATACAAAATTAAAATATAAAAAATATTGTCACAACTTAAAAATCAAAATGCTTAAAGCTACCCAACGAAGTCAATCCAGAACTGATAGGTCAAATTCCTAAAAGGTCTGTCTACATAATCTTGAGCCTAAGTTCTAATACCAACTGTAACAACCCAAAATTTTCGGATTATAATTTCTTTAGGAAATAACAAAATCTAGCATAAACAATAATTATATCTTTAGAAATATTCGTACATATTTTGGTTCATGGTTGCTCTCATCGAAATTCTCACTTTTACCCCTTGATTATCCGCATAAAGAAAGAAATATGAGTGACCCAAATGTCCAGTACAAATATAATTTTGTAAAGTTCAAAATTTAAGTACGACTTGATTATCCATTAGTATAATGGACCTTATTAGTGAGAATGATGTAGAGATCAATAATATTTTAAAACTATTACGAAGTATCGAACAATGATTTCTTCCTCGGTAATCTGGAAGAAGAAATAAGGAATGTAAAGTACATCCCAATAATACATTAGCGATCCTCATCTAATCATATCTCATACCCTGGAGACATGCTCGTATACTCACTCACCGATACAAATTGGTGCATAGTTCACCTTTACTCCGAACTCCATGTGAACATTGTCTGTGATTAACCCACTAAGAGACAAATAATTAGTTTACAAAGGTTGCTTGACTCATTGCACGAAAGAAAATAAAATAAAACAATGTCACAATAAAATGTGAAGTAAAACAATATATGAGTCAAAGCGATAATAAATTCAAAAAGGAATTTGAAACGAAATCTGGAATGCGTATAAGTAGGTACACAGTGAGTACAATATGTTTACCAAATATTTTATTATTTTAAAAAGAGAGAAAAATAGAGAATTCATTTCGGAAGATAAGCACAAAGTGCAAAGGTATCAATTTATAATTTTGACTTTTTTGTCAAAAAATGAAAGTGATTTATTAGACTTTCAAAGCATCATACAAGATAAAGTGAAAGATATGGTGAAAATCCTTACCACTCCACGTACTGTCAGCTATAGAACTCGAGTGTCTCTCTATTTCATGACCACCCTGTTCGCGTACCGCTTAACAAAAGTTTACGTAATATGAAGATTTTTAAGCTGAGATAGTAACCTCCTGCAATCCTTTGATATTCTTCCCGGATAGGACAAAGCGATGGATGAGCAACGAATTTCCTGGATGATACCCAAGTAGTCAGACTCGATCCTTACTTTGTGCCCGTTCCTTTCTTTCACCCAACTCAAAGCCTCTCGAATCCCCATGGCCTCTGCAGTTTCTGGGTCGACATTGCCTTGTCTACAACCGGAGAAAGCCTCGGTCACCCTACCTTGATCATCACGAGCCGGAAACGCAAAATTAAACGTGCTGGAATCTGTGACTTAACAAAATTTCTAAAGAACATTTATAATGCAAATACAGCGATAAAAGGCTTAAAAATTAATTCCGAATAGTTTTGAACATAAGAAAGATATAGAGTAAACAAAATCGTACGAACATATATCCTTACAATATAAAAGAATAACAATTTTGTAGAATCATTAAATAAGAATTTAAACAATAACAGATCATTTTAATTTAAGGGAATGGAACAAGAATTCGTACACATAATTTTAAATATAAGAGAAGACCAAGAACTAAGAAATGCATATCTATAATTTTTAATACAAGAAAAGAAGAGTTCATAAATTCGTACCTGGACGTAGCTTAAAAATTAAACTAAAGACGATCTTCCAAAAAGATGTCATGGGACTTGGATCTAAAAACAAAATGTAGTCACCATAAGTCTCGGAAGAGATGCAATGCAAGTGTGCGTGATTATAGTATGATCACTCTAATATTTATATAAGCAAATGTAAATTATTAATTACACAGAATACTTATATTCCTATATTGATTATTAATTCTAAGCATTCCTAAGAGTAATAATTTCATTTTATCTGATTATATATTTGAGTATCCCCAAAATAAGATAATTAAAGTATAATTTTTTAGAATAAGTATATTGTACATTAAAATAGTTTGAAAAAATAAATAAGAAAATTCTGTTTTTCTATATTAACGTTTTATAATAAATAAAAGGAAACACTCATCAAGAGAATAAGAATATCCTCAAATCTAATAAATTTATTGATTCAAAATATTTACAAGCTTTCTTAAAAAAAAGTATAAACAGGTATTGGAAAATTGCAATAAAACAAAGAAAATTTTGGATAGAAGATTTGCCTGTAAGGAACACGTAATCTTCTTAATTCAATTAAGAAAACATACGCCGCATAATAAATTAATTTTGGGAAAAAATGAAGAAATAAACAATGCTTATGTAAGATCGACTCATATGAAAATGCTTGGGATAAAAAGAGAACTAGTAAAAACATTTTCGATATTCAAAATTTTGTACAACAATAAACAAGAAAAGAAAAATGTGTTAAAAGTTAGCTATATGAAAATTATCTAAAATGATTGGGATTTAGTACGTCAAAGTTGGATGATATTTTTGTAATAATTGAATTTAACCGTGTATTTTCAAAAGTAGCCTTAATTTTATGTTGAAAAGTAACATAACTTTAGGTAATAATTTAAATTTAACTTTGAAATTATTAAGCCCAAATAAAAATATATCAATTATGATATACATTATTAGAACATGTAAAAATATTATCAAAACTTAAAAATGAAAATGCTTAAGGCTACCCAAAGAAGTCATCCCACAAGTTGTAGGTCAAATGCCTAAAAAGTCTGTCTACACAATCTTGAGCGTAAACTTTGATACCCACTGTAACAACCCAAAATCTTCTGATTATTATTTCTTAATGAAATAAAAAAATCTAACATAACCAATTATTATATCATTAGAAATATTCCTACATATTTTTGTTCATGGTTGCTATCATCGAAATTCTCATTTTTACCCCTTGATTATCTACAGAAAGAAAGAAATACGAGTGAGCCAAATGTCAAATACAAATATAATTTTGTAAAGTTCAAAATTTAAATATGACTTGTTTGTCCATTAGTAAAATGGAGTTTATGAGTGAGAATCATCTAGAGAACCAAAATATTTCAATGCTATCACGACATTGAGTAAGTTTTTATGTTCATAAACATTTTAATCAAAATGGTAGAGAAATTTTTTAAAACAAAAGTAAAGCTGAGTATTGATTAAGGTGCGTATAATAAGGGTCTCTTAAACAAAACTATACTCGCCAAACTCCAATTACCGTCAAAGCATAGGATAATGATTTCTTCATCGATAATCCGGAAGAAAAAAAAAGGAATGTAAAATACATCTCAGGGATCATGATCTAATCACATCTTATACCCCGGAGACATGCTCGTATACTCACCCACCGATACGAATTGGTGCCAATTCACCTTTGCTCAGAACTCCATGCCAACATTGCATGTGATTAACCCACACATATCGTTCTAAGAGCCTAACAATTAGGTTACAGAAGTTGCTTGACTCGGTGCATGAAAGAAAATAAAATAAAACAATGTCACAATAAAATGTGAAATAAAACAATATACGAGTCAAATCAACAATAAATTCAAAAAGGAATTTGAAAAAAAATTGGGATTGCGTCAAAGTAGGTACACATTGAGTACAATAAAGTCATAATTCTAATAAATCAACAATATGTTTAACAAATATCTTATTATTTTGAAAAGTCAGAATATTAGAGATTCGTTTTGGAAGATAAGCAGAGAGTGTGAAAGTATAAATTTATAATTTGGACTCAACAAAATTACTAAAGAACATTTAATTATAATTCAAACGAAGCATAAAAGGGTTGTGAATTAATAGCTCATTATTTTGAACATAAAAATGATAAAGAGTACAAAAAATCATATTAATAGGTGTCCTTACAATATACAAGAATAAATTTTTTGTAGAATCATTAGAAAAGAATTTAAATGATAACAGATCAATTTAATTTAAGAGAAGGGAACAAGAATTTGAACATATATTTTAAATATAAAATAAGACCAAGAACTAAGGAATGCATATTTATAATTTTAAATACAAGAAAAGAAGATTTCAGAAATTCGTATGTGAACGTAGCTAGAAAATTAAACTAAAGAAGATCTTCTAAACATATATCACGGGACTTGAATCAATAAACCAAATTTAATCACCGTAAGTCTTTGCAGAGATACAATGCAAGTGTGCGTGATTATAGTATGATCATTCTAAAATTTATATAAGCAAATATGATATCATGCTTAATTACGATAGTTGAAAGAATATATAAATAAAGTATGACATTGATAACTAATAAGATATTTAGTTCGTGAAACGCAGGCAAGCATCTCAACCAAAGCCGAGACCATTTTTATTAACTATGTCGAGCCTAGAGCGAGACCAATATAAAATTAAAATATTAATGTACTTATCTAAAATATTAAAATATGTAAACTTTGTTTTAGAAATCTCAACTAATTATAACAACCAATTTCAGACAAGTATAAATCTATAAGCTAGTACCAATTATGCACTAAAATGAATTTAATATGCTAGGAAGAAACTCTTTTTTATATAAATATAAATAATTTGATAATTTAATCAAAAAAATAAAGTGATAATATAGAAACCGGTATAGTATATATTAGGGATCCTCACACACCCCAAGCATATTAAATGTGATTTTAATATCATAATACTACACCATATATGGCCTCTCCCAACACTTTTTTTGGTGTTACAAGCAAAAATGTTACCTTACATCCCCCAAAATTGATCTAAGCTATCGTTTTGATTTTCTGTTGCAGTAGAGATGAGAAAGTGTTACCATAGACAAGAGCAAATTGCTATTGTAACATAAAAAAAATTGTAACCATTGATATCAAAAAATATGTTACCATAGAATTGAAATTTTAGGCGGTTCTTTTTTTAGTCTTTGGATAGCATTTAGGCGGTAGTTTTTTGGACGGGCGGCCCAAAACTAAATAATACCCCGCTCATTTATTTTGTCCAAAAACACATCTGACTCAAACACATCTCATTCAAATACACATTTCACAAACACATCTCACAAACACATCTCATAAACACTCTCGTCAATAACTGGAGCTGAAAATGAATTAGGGTTTGAGGTAATCATTTGGGTTTGAGATTTTCAGAGCTAATCAGTTGGGTTCAGAGCTAATCAGTCGAGTTTAGGGTTTCTTTTCTTTTCTCAGTCGAAAATTGGGTTTATTCAATCGGGTTTAGTGTTCAGAGCTTTCTTTTCTTTTCAATCGAGCTTTTCAATCAGGTTTATTCAGGTTTGCCCCTATTTTCTTCTCTTATTTGCTTGTAATTAGGTATTTAGGGTTTGATTTTCTCTTATATGCCTTTATTTTTAGAGCTAATTTCTTCTCTTATTTGCTTATTTTTTCTTTTTTTAAGCATACATCTTTGCCTGGTCGATTTGTGATTTTGCCTGGCCGGTTTGTGATTTTGCCTGGTCGACATGATACAAAATCCATCATGTCTTTTTTTTTTGAGAATACAAGGGGTGTTGTAGATAATATAAATTAGTGAAGTGATGATGTGTTATGTTTTGCTTATTTCTTCTCTTGTATGTTTGTGTTTTGTTACAAAACAAATAACTTGTTACTTATCTTGTTCTTCACTGTAATTATTATTTTTGCTTGGTTTGTATTTGGGTTTGTTATTTTTGTTCTTCACTGTAATATTCAGATGCATTATCGGAATATTAGTTCTTCGAATCATTAGTTCAAAATAATTTAGAGTTTGCTTATAAGTGCTTGATTTTACGCCTATTTGTTTTATTTACGGAATTGATTTAGAGTTTGCTTATAAGTTTAGAATCTTTGAGTTTTGTGCATAGTTGCGAATTGATTTAGAGTTTGCTTATAGGTAGTTTACAACAGGTTGGTTCATAAATTAATGTAATGTTTCCATATGCTACGAGTGGAAATTACGTATGTAATTAGGTTTGTAATTAAAATGTTTAAAAAACATTAATATGGTAATCCAAATAAATAGAGTGCTTATATAGATTCAGTAGATCAGATTGTTATAAGACAGGGTGAATAATGGTAAAGCGAATGTGTTATTAATTTATTAAATAAGATTGAAGTTATAATTTTGGTCCACATATGAACCTGGTAAGAACTTTAATAGATGAAACAAAAAGTAATGACTTATACGTACTAGCTAATTAGAGAATAAGGGGTCATTATTGGTGAACATCGACTAAAGTAGATTGAAGAATAACTGCCCTGACCTTGATGAGAAAATAATAAGGCAGGGGCCGACTAATAATTTTGTAACATGAATAATACTCTGAAGTGTATGCTTGTTTATAAATATTAGTGGTCAGTTTCAAATAATTATGAATTCACTGCCTAAAATAATTGGTATCATGTAATAGAAATATATGCTAATTTTAGTATATAAATTAATTAGCTTTTAAGGGGCTGGTTATGTTAATTAAGTTTTTAAGGGACTCGTTCAGTGTAACTATAAAAGATGTATGATAATAAATGGATAAAATATAAAACAATAAATGTGGTGCTAATATTATAAAAATTTAGCGGGATTCTAAATTTGATAATTGTTTTCTTTTTATGTAGACATGATTGATCAGGATAGTAATTGGTTAAATCATCCTAAGTTTAGTGAAGTATATAGGAATGGTGTACAAGATTTTGTGAGAAACTCGATGTCTAAATTCGATGTTGGAAATGAAATGAAGTGTCCTTGCCGTCCATGTGATAATCGTCTATGGTGGTCTCAAAAGGATGTTTATGATCACCTTGTCTGCAATGGACCTCATGAGAGATTAATACACTTTATATACAAGGTTTCAATATCGACGATGGAGCGCGGAGAAAATAACGGATTTCAGGATAATATTGATGAGATGCTGAATGCTGCCGATGGTAATGTGGGACCGAATACAGATGCAAAAAAATTTCTACATCTTGTCGAGGAAGGAAGACAGCCATTATATCCAGGTTGTAAGAAATTTTCACGTTTAAGTTTCTTAATTAGGCTTTATAACTAGAAGTGTCTTAATGGCATAACCGAGACGGCTTTTAGTGAAATAATAGAGTTATTAAAAGAGGCTGTTCCCGAGATTAGGTTGCCTAAATCTTTTAATTCTTCTAAAACTACCATTAAGGATTTAGGTCTTAAACTACGTGAACATACATGCATGTCCGAACGACTGCATGCTATATTGGGGTGAAAATAAAAAAGAAGTTAAGTGCAAAAATTGTGGTGTTTCAAGGTGGAAAGCTATGGCACAAGGGCCAGAAAATAATAAAATTGAAGCCAAAGTTATGAGATACTTTCCAATAAAACCAAGGCAGCAACGAATGTTTTTGTGCAAAGACTTCTCTAAACTATTGAGTTGGCATGCAGTAGACCGAAAGAAGGATGGGAAGTTACGGCATCCGGCTGATGGGAAAGCCTGGAAGACGATGGCTGCCACATATCCCCATTTTTCTTCAGATAATCGGAATGTCAGATTAGGTGTAGCTTCTGACGGCTTTAATCCATATGGCAAGATGAGTTCCACTCGCAGTATATGGCCAATTGTTATTGTTAACTACAACCTCCCTCCCTGGTTGAACATGAAACCCGAAAATTTAATCCTCTCAATAATAATACCTGGTCCCAACAATCCCGGAAACAATATCGATGTCTACATGCAGCCGTTGATCACGAAATTGAAAGTGTTATGGAATGTAGGGGTGGAAACTTATGATTCTTTGACGGATCAGAACTTTATGTTACATGCAAGCATCTTGTGGACCATTAGTGACTTTCCCGGATACGCAATGTTGTCGGGTTGGAGCACAAAAGGCAAATTAGCATGTCTTATATGTAATTACGAGACGTCGTCGAAGTATTTGAAACATAGCAAGAAGGTCTACTATATGAATCATCGAAAATTCCTAGACCCTAACCACACGTGGAGGTCTGATAAGAGATGATTCAATGATGATGTTGAGACTGGAGAAACTCCTACAATGCTATCTGGGAGGGAAATTGAAGTTTTGCTGGATGGTTATGTGAACACATTCGGAAAGGGAAGTAAATGGAAAGTTAGTTGCGAAACTAACCCTTGGAATAAGAGGTCAATATTTTTCGACTTACCTTATTGGAGAGACAACATAATTTGACATAACTTGGATGTAATGCACATCGAGAAGAACATATGTGATAGTGTTCTAGGCACATTGTTAAATATGGGAGGCAAGACAAAGGATCATATGAATGCTCGATTAGATTTGCACTAATCTGGTATGAGGAAGGTCCTTCATCCTATCACCACTGCTGATGGAAAATCTGTAATTAGGGCAGCAAACTTTGACCTGACCAACAAAGAAAAGGATATATTCTGTTCAGTATTCCAAAATGTAAAGCTGCCACACGAGTTTGGTTCTAATATCAGCAGATGCGTGCAAGATAGGAAAATTATGGGATACAGGAGTCATGACACACATATTTTTATGTAGTATTTATTACAAATTGGAGTCAGAAAAACATTAAAGCCTGAGGTCGCAATACCTTAAATCAGACTTGGAATTTTTTTGAGAGATATATGTGCGAAAATGATTGAGGTAGGTGATTTAAAAAGGTTGCAGCAGGAGATTGTCGAAATACTTTATCATCTTGAGATGATTTTTCCAGATCCGTTCTTTGACATAATGGTTCACCTACCTGTACATTTGTGGAAGGAAATCGAATATAGTGGACCAGTCCATCAAAGATGGATATATTCGATTGAGAGATACCTAGGAGTATTAAAACAATAAATTTGCAATAAGAGTAAACCAGAGGGATCAATTGCAGAGCCGTACTTGGCAGATGAGTGTTTGACGTTCTGCTCAAGATTTCTAAATAATGGTCAGACTACGTCATCAAATCAATTTGAAATTCCTGGTGCAGAGACTGAAGGGTACTCTATCGGCTCAAGGAAGAACAAAGATGGAGAAGATATTCACTTGTCACATGATACGTGGATCACAGCTCACCGACATGTATTATTTAACTATAATTACAAGGAGGTTGAGGACCTAATTGAGTAAGTCCTAGTTTAATATTCTACAGTCAAGTAAATAAAAATTAATGCCTTTATTAATATTACACTACGCCATAGATTGGATTCTGCAACCGTTCACACTAGGGTTGCAAACAAAAGTATAATATTAGGCTTCTAAACCCATGTCTATTGCAACCCCTATTTTTTGATGTTGCGGTATAGTCAAAATGTGTTACCAAAATGACATAGATGATTAAAGATAATTTTTTAATTTAACTAATTAATAATTAACATAGAAATTATATAATAATTGAAATATATTCTTTAATGTAACTCAAAATTATTATTTTTTTAAAAGTGATTTTAATAAATTAATTTAAGGACTTTTGTAGAAATTAAATATACGCAAAATAACTAATTTTTTAATATTTAATAAATATTAAATTTCTTTTACTTGTCTAAAACTAATTAAATAAATTTCAATAATTATTTTAAAATATTCATTAAATTCCCCAAAAATAATTTTTTAATTAAAAAATCAAAGTATGTAATAGATTTGAATTTATGAAAATAAATTATAATAAATTAATTATAATAAATATAATGTGTGCAATTTAAAAAATATTATAGACTAAAATATTGAAAATATCATTTAAATTATGCAAAATTAAATATATTAGGCATTGTGGTTGAATTTTGGGTTTGGGGCTGGGCTGCTAAGACTTGTATAAGGCGGCAAATGAAATTTTCATTCATAGCCAAAAACGAAAAGGGGGAATCAGTACACCCCACTCTGACTCTTATCTTCTTCTTTCTTTCTATCCAAATTAGGTCTTCTACCTTTGTCTCTCCATCTAAATTATGGTTCGAGGTGAGTTGAGATTCAAGGGTTCAATTAGGGTTTGAACTTTCAGTTTGATTCTGATTTTAAGGTATAATCCTGACTTGATATGTTTGTAATTATTGTGTATCTCTCTCCCTCTATCTATCTATCTCGCTCTGTGTATTTCATTCTCTCCCTCTCCTTCACTTTGTTATTTTTCCTTTTTTTTTACAGATTTTCAAGATGGCAGTGGTGAATTCTTAATTGATTGAGTAATAACTAATACCCAATTGATCGAGTAATAACCAAAATTTTTCGATTATATTTTTCAAGACTTAAAGCATTTGATTTTGGGGATTATTCCTAATTAAATCCCCAAAATGTTTTTTTTGTATACATGGTTGTCGATTGTCGTATCTGTGGTGATCCAAATTCCCTTCTTCGCTTTGAATTTGTCGGGTTCACCGATGAGGGTAAGCTTATAAAAACTACTACTATTGTTAACTGTTTATTCATATTTTGTAGTTGTGTTGATACTCTTGAGTGATCTGGTATGTTCATACTTTATGCAGGAAATGGAAGTTTCGGATAGTCTCATCATTAAGATCCATAATTCTTTCTTTATTGACATACATTTTGCAGCACCAATATCCTCTTTGAGTACAAATGAAGTTGAGTTGGTATGATTAGTTTCATCCTCACATAATCCACTGCTACTTTTATTATTAATGTTTTACTACATTTCCTCTTATCATGACATGAACATTTCTAGTATATTTAGGTTCGAGGTGTGTTACAAATATTAAAACGGTGCTCCAGTTCTTTATCGAATTTTTGAATATATCGAATTTTCCTCCTGGTGAGATTTTTTTGAGTTAGATATTCATTTTTCATATAAATCATACTTTTATTCTGAGCAGAAAGGAGAAAAGTCTCAAATTATTGTTGATCTTGAACAGTTATATCAGGAACTAGAAACTATATTATCTGATACTAAAGGAAAAACAAATGAAGTGTTATAATAAATGAGATGAAAGTAGCTGAATCATTGGAATGTCCCAGCAGATACCAACTTTGCTGCAAATGTTGAAATGTACGGGGTATTAGATGATGTAGGTGTCTGGCATTGGTGAAAGTAGTTGAATCATTGGAACTTCCCTATAGATACCAAAGTCTTGGCTGCCATGATATTTATCTGTATTATAGCAAGCTGAAGCACGAGCAATACTGCCGGTTTCGTCCCTATAATTGTCAGTTTTCTTCCTGAAATAATAATTTTGAAGATATATTACATCAATCTTTTAGGTATCTACGACTAAGAGGAGTAAGCTCTAGCTAGTAGAAGTTAGATGTTACCTTGGGAATGAACAGCATCATCACATGAGTTGTGCAAAACCAGGACGAGACTTGCGATTATCAGCATTAAAAACCTTACCAACTCCATTCTAATCTTTGATGAGTTACCTTAGGTGTTGACAATTGAGTATGCTCTATATTCTCAGGTTCTCTAAACTTTATTGTTCAACGTTCAAAAAGAGACTAAACAAGGAATCTCAAGTGTGTTTTATAGAGATTAAAACACAAGTGATCAGAGTTAGCTTTTTATTATAATAGTATCACCTGACCAGTTGAACTTAGAATATGTTTAGCTTCTATGTGCATGCAATTATACTGTTATTAGTAATAAAGTACTATAGTCACGGTACTTAGAATATAGTTATTTTCCTAAGGTGGGCGTCAAAGATAAGCCATTATTTTGGGTAAATTGATGATTTTGCGAGTATTTTTTCATATCCATTATCGTCTTTTCAGAAAAATGAATCGATAGATGAACATTAGTGCGGGAATATGCCAGGTTTTGCTGTATATTATAGATACCCAAACAGCCAGTGTGTTACATATGGCCAATTTATTAAGGTATATTGTTTCTTGTCACGTATTATTTTTTGTCTAATTTTTCTCATCTGTGGACATGTGGTGGGTGGGGGGATGTTTAATGTATGTTTGTAATTTATACATTGAAATTGAATTTTAACTACATGTAGAATAAAAAACTTAATCTGAATTTCTATAAAGTTGTGGCATAGTAGAGGTTTGTGAACTTGTGTTCTGTTGAAAATCCAATTTAACTGCCTTGGCAGAATCCCCCAGGTTCCTATGCTATTGTGTAGTAAATTTACTCACAGAATCATAGGAATCATCATTCCATCTACATAAATAAAGAGAATATTACATTAGGACAGAGTGTCCAAAGCTCACATGTACCAAACCTGAAATGTATGTTAGAAAGATGACCATG
The DNA here is from genome assembly GCF_009905375.1 of Apium graveolens. Taxonomy (NCBI): domain Eukaryota; kingdom Viridiplantae; phylum Streptophyta; class Magnoliopsida; order Apiales; family Apiaceae; genus Apium; species Apium graveolens. The sequence continues at coordinate 14,988,089 of NC_133648.1, read as the reverse complement.
TTTGACGTGATGGTCATGTGTGTACTTCCTATCCTTGGTTACACGTTTAAAACCTCTGGTAAGAGCCCATTAAAAAACAAGGGCAGAGCATAAGCTTTAATTACGATAGTCTCTTTTTATGTCTTAGAAGATATTTGCTTGACGATCCAACACATGTCATAAGCTTGAATTACAACAGTATTTTATCTTTATACCATGTATAAACTTTATAGCCGTTTCTAATGTTATTAATTGATTGCTAGAAGTTGGTTGGAATAAATTTAATTATAAAATTAAATTTTACTACAAAATACTGGAGTTCATTTATTTTACGAATACGGTCGAATGTCATTACATTTTTTGAAATATATGTCTATTGAAACTACATAATTATTATAATTTACGATTTAACTTGTATAAGTTATTTAAAAAATCATATTTTACGATTATTGTTTATCAATTACTCTGCAAATTTATAAATATATACATATATATAATTGCTCCTAGATTTTAAAATTTTTGTGCAACCTTATTTACATATCTTAACAATTTTCTTTTTGCAAACCACCCCAAATTATTTGATACAAAACATGAAATTTTTTTATAAATATTTAATCTCAAACTTACTGATAAAAGATAAAAGATAAGGAGAAGGTATGTACAGAAGGTATGTATAGTATGGGTTTAGGCCCAATACAATGTCACACATGAACCGTTAAGGTACCCAAAAAATTATTTTTTGTGTGACCACGTGTAATAAAACAATTCGTCAGTTTCCAAAAAACTGCAAAAAGGATACGTCGAGCACCCAATCCTAGGTACATAGAAGTGACTCTAGCAAAATGAAAAATCTTATAAATACAGAAAAAATATTCATTCATGCAGGTTCTAATATATTGCCGCATCTTTAGTTCAGTGTTCTTTTCCTACACAACTTAACAGCAGCAACCATCTTGTTCAGCTGATATCTATAATTTTTATCTGAAACAATGTTGAATCTCCCTGACTCTCTTTATCCCGATCCGATAAAAGGTGACAACAATGTTATGTCGAATGGTGGTGCACCTATTAACAACAACGGTCCTAGTGATGGTGGTAGCAAAGCTATTGATTGGCCTTCTGCTAGTGTAGAGGACTTGATTGTGTTGCTTGGAGATGGGGTCTCTCCACTTGATTACACTGGGTGAGGGGGTCTTGGTCCATGAGTTGAGCCTGCTTTATCCTAGATCTGAATTGGGCCATAGGCAGGTTGCTTATACCCTATTATTTGCCCCCACTCCCTTATGCATATTTTCTGAATGAGGGAGTAGAGTAGTGTAACGTAGTTGTTGTCTTAGGAAAAAATTCTGCTTGTTTATTGCCCCCCTATCCGGGTCAGGTGTTAAAGAGACCAATCCGGGTTCAGGTAGAGAAAATTGGTTACCTTTGAAAAATTTCTGTTTTTTTGTTGCCCCCAATCTGGGTCTTGTGTAGTAAAGACAGATCCAGATTAAGGTGGATGACCTTGTTTGCCTTAGAAAAAATTCTACTTCTTTGTTGCCCCCCAATCCGGGTCTAGTATCGTAGAGACAGATCCGGATTAAGGTAGATAAAATTAATTGCATTAAAATAATTTCTTCATAATTATTGCCCCCAGTCCGGATCTGATGTTGGAGAGACCAATCCGGATTGAAGTAAGAGAATTTGGTTGCTTTGAAAAAATTATGTTTCTTTGTTGCCCCCAAATCTGGGTCTAATATAATAGAGACAAATCCGGATCAAGGTAGATGAAATTGGCTGCCTTGGAAGAATTTTTGCTTAATTATTGCCCCCCAATCCAGATCTGGTGTTGAAGAGTCCAATCTGGATTAAAGTGTGAGAAATTGGTTGCTTTGAAAAAAAATTGCTTCTTTGTTGCCCCCCAATCCATGTCTAGTGTAGTAGAGACAGATCCAGATTAAGGTAGATGAAATTTGCTTCCTTAGAATAATTTCTGCTTAATTATTGCCCCCCAATCCAGATCTGGTGTTGGAGAGTCCAATCCGGATTGACTTGAGAAAAATTTCTGCTTCTTGAGGACCACTGATCCTGGTTCACCAGGCTCTGGGTAGGGGTCACTGATCCGGGTTGAGGACTTTAAATTCTGGAAAATGGGGAATTTGTAACATTTTTGTCGGTTCCCCCCACTATTTTGAATTATGGGGCAGTTAATTCCTCGAAACTCGTGCAATAGCACATTTCTATAACGAATAAACAAGGGTTGCAATAGGGTGTCACCGGGGTTGAAAAAACTCTATAGAAACGCCTAAAATTGCAACCCCGAAAAAGAGTCGCCATAACCTTTTTTGACCATTAGCAACGCTTTTTTGGCCTTTAGTAACGGTTTCTTGGGGTTGCGAAATCCAATCTATGACGTAGTGTTAACTTAGATACTTGTCTATAATTGTAGGAAGCACCATGAATTAATGGCCAACAATGAAAATTCTAAACGGTATAAAAGGGAAAGAATACACGCTGATGAAATCTGTGACTGGTTCAAGGATGAAGTTGGTTAAAAAGTCGAAGTTTCCAGGGAAGTGGCATCATTAGCAAAGGGTCCAAGACGATCAGCTAAGTAGTTTAGTGGTTATGTCGTAAATGGATTTAGGTTCCATACAAGAGAAAGAGATCATAAATGTACAACGCAAAATAGTGGAGTGTATTTGACAGCCTTGACAACTAGCTTGGCAAGTTCGAAGGATCAAAATCCAATAGTTGGGAATGTAGGTTACTATGGTTCAATTGAAGAGATATTTTAAGTTGACTACTGGGGTGCATTTAATGTTGTCCTGTTTAGGTGCACCTAGTACCAAGATGATAAAGATTCATTTGGTTTTACTCGAGTTAACTTTAACCGAGTTTGTCAAAAGCATGATTCTTTCGTTATGTCAACTCAAGTGCAACAAGTTTTTTATATTGAAGATCCTGTTGAAAAGAAATTTTATTATCCCGTTAAGAGGATATCATCAGAGTTTTCGGAAATAGGCGTTGGAAATATAATTGAAGATGACATGCTTGGGAAGTTTTCACATGACACTAGCTTTTGTACCATGATAGAAAATCATGAAAATGAAGTTACATTGTTCAGAAATGATGTCCCTGCGAAGGAAATTGCAAAGGAAGTTCCAGATGGAGTGAATGATTAAGTCAGGTGTTCTTTGTTATTGCTTAAGGCCTAAGTGTTTTAATTAATTTATTTAAAAGAAAAGGGTAGATAAATTATATAAAAATAAAAAAATATAATTAAACTTTAACAACAATTTACAGTCGGTAAGTATATGATAAATGTTCATTTTATGCCTTGAATTCTAGACTCTGTTTAATTTGGTTTAGTTTATGAAATGTAAGTGTTAAAGATAATATTTAGATTAAAATTAGAAATGTAAGATGCAGTAGCTGCTATACTTGGTTTGAGTTGAAATTATTGCATTTGTAGCCGGCTTTGAATAATCTGTATATTGTGTGGCTTTGTTTTCTATGCATGTAGTTGGTTAGCCTGTTTTATATATTTAACATGGTAGTTTTAGATCATTTTTGTAATTAACATTATTGTAGTTTTTATTTCTGTCCACCTTGTTACCTGGTAGTTTCAAATTATTGTAGTTTTTTTATATCTCTAACATGTCTTTATATTTTTATAGGATCACCGATTCAAGATATACTATCCACTTGCACCATACCGAAGATTTCAGAAGGACTAAATACACTGGTGGCTCACATGTCACATATGACACGGATGCTGACATATTTTCATATTCTGTACTCATGGATTGTATTAAATAAGATCTCAAGTATGATGAAATTGGGGGAGCATATGTCAAAAAGGGGAAGGGAGGTGGCTGGACATTGATAAGAGATGATAGCAGCATGTTTCGGTATATTAATGAAAGTAATAGTTCAGAAGTGAATTTTTTTGTTGACTCCATTGTTGACAAAAGAATAGCCCCAATGGCGCACATGCAGCCGTTCATGATTGTAAGGCCAAGAGCATGTATTGTAGAGAATAATGCAGAACAACGTAAATTTATGACCTTGAAAGACATCACTGATGAGAAGGAACGAGGATTAACTTCAAGAAAGAAACTACAATTTAGTTCTACTATTCCGAGTGTTGTTCCAAGTGCTACAAAAAGGGGAACAAATTCAAAAGCTCTGCTGGAGGTTGTAGAAACAGGGAAGGTGGTAGAAACAGATATGTTGGCAGAAACAGAGAAGGCGGTGGAAATAGAGAAGGCGGTGGAGACAGAGGACAATAGTGAGCTGATGAGGTTGGGAGAATATTTGAGGAGGTGGGAAATACCTGCAGAAGATACAGTAGACAATGTTGGGAAGCAAGCACCGGCAAAGATTACGGTTGAAGATGAAGGATGTACCGAATATGAAATTAATTGAAACAAGAATGTTGCGGAACTTCCAAAAAAGGGTGATAAACTCAGACTAAAGTAGATGGCAGCTGGCATATCTAAAAAGAACCCTCAGCAGAAAAAGAAAAATCTACTGAGTGTTCGAAGTGGAAGTGAATCATGCACTAGTACAAAAATGACTTTTAACCACGGTCAAAATAGGCCTTTAGCTTCGGTTTTTCAGCGTGGTATATGCAGGGGACGCTAAAGGTATATTCTTTTTGCGTCGGGTAATTAGGTGACACTAAAAGTTTTTAGCGTCGGTTAGATGGCCGACTCAAAATTTCCATTAACCAACACTCTTGCTTGGACAATTGCGTCGGTCCAATAAAGTGCCGACGCTGGAATTTGTAATTAGATGCGTCGGTTTATCAAAAAACCGACGCTGAAAGTTAATATTAAAGGCGTCGGTTGTTAAAATTGTCGACGCTATATGTTTATATTAAAGGCGTCGGTCGTTGAAAAAGCCGACGCTATATGTGTATATTTTAGGCGTCGGTTGTTCAATAAAACCGACGCCTAAAGTACTGTAAAAAAATAAATATACTTTTCATTTTTATTGATATCCTGAACCTACTTTTTACAAATACCAGCATTCCCACAAATATAACTGAATAATAAAATTAACTAGAAATCAAATTGAAACTAAAGTAGGTCTCAAGCTATCTTTTCATACGATACATTGAATTTTAAATAGAATCAAAATATTTTTGATAAAGTAATAAATGACAATATGTTCCCAAAAAATATTAATGTTCATTTGGCATCATCGAATTAGCAATATCGATGTTGAAAAATCCAGTAAATCATCATTTAGCTTGGGAGGTCCAACACTCAAGAATCTCAGCAAAGTCCGACACCTACATAATATAGTCACACATATACAATATTAGTTAGTAATATTTTGGTACATAATTAGCAACATATATAAGATTGTATGTCTCATTTTTCTAGATTAGTCTAAAGTTATTATCGTACCTGATTATAGACATTCGACAATAAAATTTTTTGCCCAAAGCTCTCGAATCTCATTGATTTCCTTCTTAGTATATCTTCTTGAACCAAGACCCTTTCAAATGGAAATGATAAAATATTTAGACAAATCTTGAGTTTAGATGTTTGTAAAACAATATCAAATAGTTTTTGTCTTACCACTTTCCAGTTCGTGTTAAGATCTTTTTGATAAAGCATGACTATGTCATGCATGTACTTCATAACAAAAAAACCACACTCTGTGCCTCCTTCTTGTTGAGGACACTATACAGAAAACACTAAGTTTGATTATATATAAATAAATATAACAACAACAAAATTAAAATATGAATTAAATAAGTTATACCTCAACCTCCGTATGAATCCAAAGAAATTCTTTTCTGTTATTCCTCTTTCCGCCTCCTGGTACATACAACTTAAATGCCCTGTGTAATAGGAATATGTCAGTACATAATTCAAAAATCTTAGAAATAAGGATATATATATATATATTGTAGACTATTTGAAATTTAAATTGAAATTTAACTTACGTTCGTGCAGGTGTTGTCAACCGTATTTTCCGTTCCTTCTTCAAAGAATCAAACACATAGATAACACTTTCATGGAGACAAAATAGGAGCAACATCCAGTGGTCACTACACCAATAGACATATATATATATATATATCACAATTAGATTATATTTTTAATAAAAATACTGAACATAAAATTGGTTTTGTCCCCACTCTTGGATATAAGGTGCTAATATAAACTGCCTCTCTTTATTCGCAACCAATTTTTTTCCATGTACTCGGCTGCATCTTGAATACGTTGATAATCACGGATATGCGGTACTACTAATCTGGATGGCAACATGAATCCAAATTTATCATTATTCAATTCATTGCAAAGCTTCCCAATGTACCTACATGCAATGTTATTTATCGCAATTAATATGTATATTGGATAATGATTCTAAGGTAAATTATGAAGTAAAGACTAGTCTTACTTCAAAAAAATTTCCAGAATGGGTATGTTTAACCAACTCATTTTCAAAAACTGATCAACATCTTCATGTGCAACGTATATTGGATCTTCTCCATTTTCTTCATACTTAAAGAGCGGACCTTTTTTATTAGTGGACAACTTTTTAAGCAAAAAACGTAAAGATCGACAATGCTCAGTTGAGTTTATGTCATCATCAGGGCTTTTCTTGACAGGAGTTACTGAACCTTTACTTTCAACTTTCTTAGGCATCATAACAACTTTTTTTGGGCTAATGTCATGGCCTTTTTCCTTATCCATTGATATTGGATCCTAATGAAACAAAGTCAGCATAAATATGATATATTGTAATGCAATGAGAAAAATACCCTAACATGATATATACCTGTCCTAAAGTCACAAGGTCCTTTGGCCATTGAACGAAACTACCCGCTGCATTTCCTATAGTTTCAAGTTCGTTACATGGCACTGGAAAGGGAATAAGTTGAAATTCCGGTACAACATCATCAACAGATACTCTGACATTGTTAGGCACAATCGGGTTATTATGAATCCCATTTTCCCCTGACTATTTGAGGGAAAAACAGTCCCCCTAGCCACAATAACTCTTCCATTTTCCACATGTATCACCCAAAGATGACAAAGGGTTGGTGTCTGCAGTATACAAAAATAAAAATATTAGTACATTATATAGTCTATAATCTAAACAGGTAGCTATTATTTAAATAAGAAATAAATTAAAGGCCATGAGCTAAATATTTATGCAAAAGTACCTTGATATTTGAGATATGATCTTGTCGATTCACCGACTGGCAACTGCTTCGAACAGTTTCATTTTTAGGAATACCAATATCATTGAAAACATTATCATCCGGGATGGACAAACCCACCTGCTTCAAATGATTAAAGATTCCTTGAAGTTTCAAATTCATCATTTCATTCATCTTTTCATCACACTCCTTTTGAACTTTTTTGGTGATTTCTTGTGTGATGGTAGCCAACTCATCCATCAATAGGACCCCACTCTGTTTGGACTTCCCTGATCCAAATACTTCTTTAATTTGGCTCCTCCTCCAACCCCTCTAACACGTCCGCCATGTTCTTTACGACCAAGTGCACACGATAATATGTCATCATGGCCTTGTGGAGTCCATGAACCATCTGAAACTTGCCTCTACAATTCTCCCTGTTTTAAACAATGACAAAACCAACCATCAGGAGGAAGTGACAGGGATGATACCGAGCGATTGTTAAATGAAGGACATTAAAATGAATGTGATATATAGTTAAGGAACTCAAATTGATTTGCGAATTAATTAGATAGAACCAGCTAACCATGATGCCTGGTGTGCAGTTGAATGTTGTCAGGAGAATGATTTAAGTCACAGCTGAATGTAATATATCCATTTTAAATATATAGGTCATTTACTTGGCAGAACTTAAATCACAGTTATACTTCAAAAATTGAATTACAGCACTCTTTAATGTGTCCCAGACTCACAGGACCTCTCATATATAAGACATAATTATGCATAAAAAAGTAAGTAGATTTACCATTTTTGCAAAGACTTCCTTGGTCTGCAAATTTGGGAAGTAATAACCTCCACCCTCCTTCTTCTTCCCCGCGTGCTCTAAGCCAATCATAACTTCGTCCGCTACACTGACTCGACAAAATTGATTCATCGATGCATTCTGAATCATCCAAAGAACTGATGGGGTCATCCACGCACCATTTAGCCCTATTTGCATAATATCCACTAGGCCCCAGGAAATGAACATGCTCATCATGCTTTTTACTGTCTTTTGCTTTCTCACTTATTTCCTGCTTACAAAAGAGGCAAAAAATAAAAATGTAGACCAACATATAATACGTTGTTTACCCTATTGATAAATTGTAGTAACTATTTAAATTGTAGTAACTATTTAAATTCTTCAATTCTTAAATCAGTAAATCTGATAAGATATATTCCGTGCTGCTTGTATTGTGTTTTTCTGTGTCAGCTTTTTACATCCTAAAATATGAAAATTTCTTGTCCAGGGACCTTAAATTCTTAGTATCTGGTTTATAATTTATAGGTTTAGTAGCTTAATACCTTGAGTCAAACATGTTTGAATTACATATGGTTTATGGTAGTTGTTAAGATTCAAGCCATAAATGAGATTCAAAGCTAAGTTGGTAAAATTTTACCTTGAACTCCTCAGTTTCACGTCTCTTTTTGTATATTTCCCACTGTTCTCGGCTGATGTAATGATATTTCTCACAAGGATCCTTGTCTGTGCGCACATAATTCCTAGTCAGCTTACCCTTGAAATCCCTCCACATCTTTGCAGCTCTTTCCAACACCATCTTTTTATGTGAATCATCCAGATTCCAACGACTCTGAAAGCGATACAAATGAGTAAAGGCAACAAAACTTTTAATCAGATTCATGATTTCATTTATTTTTCCCAAATTAAAGAGTAAATGTAAAATATTATCGTACCTTAATGTCATCCCAAATAACATCTTTTAATCCTTGATTAACTACATCCCAACTCTCGATATTAATATCAACTTGGAAGCGAACCTTTGTTCCCAGATAAATTATGAAATCTTTACGCATATCGCCAACCGGGTTACCATATTCATCGAAATCAAGGGTGCCATCCAAAATCTGGTTTCCTATCATTTTTTTCAATTTTTTGCACAATGTTGGACCTCTCGTCCTTTTCTTGGAACTGGACTCTGCATTATCTTTATCCATAGCAATTACCTACAACAATGTAAGATCAACAAGTCAGGAAGAAGTGGAAGTATTTTTTTGATTTCCAAACCTATTGTAGACTTGTAACAGTAAAATGTGTATACAAGTTATTCTGTAGAAATAATACAATGCCTAGTTGTGTGCTTTGCTCAGGAATTTGATTTCTTCTCCATTTTGGGACTCAGAAATCCTAGTGTAACTGATTCTAGTTGGCAACAATTTATTTACTAACCAGGATTTCATTATTTAAAAAAATTAAACACATGCAGTGGCCTGGATCATATTATGATTTGAAGTGAAGTTGTTGTTATCCAAGCACAGGGAAGCCAGCTTCAGATTTCGGGATTCATGGATTATGGCCTAATTATATTGATGGCTCTTACCCCTCTAACTGTGATCCTGATGCCTCCTTCTGCAGAACCTTGTAAATGCGGGAATATATCTAGATGGTAAGTTCTACAGCTTAGATAAAGCATAAAGAGTGCTATTGAACAAGGGACTGGATATATGTGTGTTGACACTTCTGGCTCAAACCTTATTAAGTGTCCGATATTTCCTCGTGAGAGGTGTAAATCGCAGATTCAGTTTCCACTTCTTAAGTCATTTTTGAAGTCGATCAGTTTACCGATTAATCATTTAATAAATCTTCAACTATTTAATTATCTTAATTTGTAAGATATATAAACTAAAGCAAGCTAATTCAAACCATTTTAGATGCAATGCTACTAAGTTGTCATGTTTTCTTTATATCACATCTTTTTTTCTTTAAAGGGTAAAAATCTTATCTGGTGCTTGTCTTGACTATCTTAAACAATTTGTAGACACCTCTGGTTGGACTAGGTTAATGCCGCTTAACTACTATTTGTCTAACATGAGGTACTTATCTATATTGACATTATTCTTTTACATTAGGATAAGTGTTTATGTAATAGTTCTATTTTGTTTATTTTTGTTAATATAACATGTCATGTCATTAGTTTGTGATCTTACCTTACATTAAAAATTTTAAAATAGCGGTTATACATTTAGCAAAAAAAAAAAATAGCGGCTATACTAGACCTGCAGGAACAGTTTCAGTCAGATACGCCATATTGTGTTTGACAAATGTTGAGGGTATTTTTGATTTGTTTCCTTGCATTTTATAATACATTTGCTCTGTTGTTTCATTTGTAATTCCACGCCTTGTGTTACTTGCAACATCTTTTCGTGAAGAACATGAACTTGTTTTTGCAAGATGAGGTACACAATAATGTTATGTATAGCTCATCCATTACATGTTAAAGTTGTGTGTTATTTTTGTGTTTTGAGGGAGATAAAAAGAGTGAAGTCTCATCACATCTAAGGAGCAAGGGAGGGAGGGAGGGAGATGATAGTTTTTTAAAATATCAAAATATGTTGAGTAGTACCTTGCTTTAATTTGGAGGAAATGCATGGGAAATTAATATCAATTAACTAGCTATTATGTACTATTATTTAGGGACAAGCACTGTTGTCACATCGATGACTAGTTATCAAATTAGAAAAACCCAACCAACATAATTTTAACATAAGAACAATGCTAGTTAACTTTCAGTAAATCTCGATGGGTTCAGACAACCATCTGATAATTCCTTATATATGTCGAACCTGAGTTTAGTCATAAGATACCTACTCCAATACATCCAAGAATATTGTTTAGCTACTTCTAACAGATGCAAAATGAAAACGCAAAAACAATGCCCTCAATCGATTCAATTTATTCATTTTTTGTACATGTAAGCTATTCTTTCCGATGTTCCGTTCTAATTCTGTAAGTCATGGTTGATGAATCTGTTATTAAAGCCATATATTGCATGCAGGAAGGCATGAGGAGATGGGGAGGGATGGAAATGATTAAACCAAAAAACTGAAGTGCTCTATACTTTTGTAAGCATTATAAATTACGTGTATTTTCATTGTTGTGGATGACAGGCAAGATATAGATAAGATGTATATCTGGAATCCTGATGCACAAAATAAGCATCAAAATAATGAGAAAAAGGCAGGGCAAGTAGATTACATGGTTTGTGTTTATGAGGAGAACCAACATCGTAACAGCTTCATTTACAAAACTCGTGTGCTACACTATGGCTCAGGTTGTCTGTGTGTACCACTAATCTGCTATAACATTGTATTAAAAGAGCCAGGGGCAAGAATTGTTGCTGCTCTTAAATTGGGAGAGACAAATATGAAGGTCACAGGTGAGATATCTTTCTCTAGCCAAGAAAGATTGGGCTAATATTTTAAATTATATATATAGAATGGCATAACTACAAATAATTTATTCAAAATTTCAAAGTTGATATATTAAATGTGTTAAGGACTCACCTCGAGTACTTGATGATGCTGTAAATGGCTTAATGTAGCCCTCAGTGAACCTTAACTACTTTCTGCTTTCATGACACTTCCCAAGCGTAAACCTACAAAAAGTATGGATTGAATATATTAAAGTATGCATAAAATCTATAGCAGCAACCTGAACATTTCTAAGAGTTACACCAGATATGTAAACAGCTTTTACATATCTTCTATAATGATCATTAAATTATAGGATTTTTTAAAGGATTAATTAATTTTTCAAATGGACCGAATATATATTTTATTTTTAACATGTACTGATAATTTAACTAGATAGTAAATTGACAACATTTCTAGTAATATTCTTAGTCACCAAATATTAATAGAATTTTAAAAAAATACTTTATAAACTTGTTATTAAAATTACCTTTACTAGAATTCATACTTGGCGATCAATCCATAACCCTTCATCATGATCATTACGAATATAATTTGTATCTACATTATCTTTTCTAACTGCGGTAGGTAGACCAATTGAGAAAAGGGGATTCTCATCAAATTGATCATACTCATCCTCGTCTTCCACATTATCAATTCCAAGAATGAGTCGCTTACTTTCAAGAACAATTGACCATCTAGAATCAGCGGGGTCTTTAATGTAGAACACTTGTTTAACTTTTGTAGCGAATATAAACGGGTCATCTTCATGTCCAAATCGATTAAAATCTACCAAAGAGAAGCCCGATTCATCTACCCGAACGCCACGCTTGATATCGAACCATTTACATCGAAAGAGAGCAACTTTAAAATCCGTATAGTCAAGCTCCCAAATTTCATCAATCACGCCATAGTATGACTTCTTTATATCTCGTGATGTGATAGAATTGCCCCTATCAAATTCAGTCGAAGAAGCTTCTACAGACACTCCACTATTCTGCACAGTGCTCTTGTTGTCTTGACAATGTGTATAGAAAGTGTACCCATTAACATCAAATCCTTGGTAAGATCTCACTGGCATGTCAGGCCCATACGCTAACCATTTTAGCGTACTATAAACGGTGGTATAACTTTCTGAATATTGAGACATTACTCGATCTTTAAACCATTTAACAAAAGATTGATTATGTTCATTTGTAACCCACTTGCCACTCTTAGAAGGATGCATTTGTCGAATCTCAACTATGTGTTGTTATAAAAAAGGGTGGACTTGTGTCATGTGCTACAATACAAAAATATGGGCTCTATCAAGCATTTCACCACTCGGACATATCATTTTGTGTCCCAATATACCCTGACCTTCAAGTCTTCCATCATGCCGAGATCTTGGAATTCCGACTAGATCGGTAGATGCTAAATAATCAGTACAAAATTCAATAGTCTCTTCAACTAAATACCATTCAACTATGCTACCTTCAGGCAGACGTCGATTTCTCACGTATGCTTTTAAGATACACAAAAATCTCTCGAAAGGATACATTTGCCGCAAATATAACAGACCACAAATTTTAATCTCTCTCACAAGATGAACCACTAAATGCACCATTATGTCAAAAAATGAGTGTAGAAAAGACATTTCAAACTCACAAAGTGTAACAATTATATATGCTTGCAAAGTATCCAATGTCATGGCATCAATCACCTTACTACATATAGCATTGAATAAGAAACACAGTTTCGTGATGACCAATCGCACATGCTTCGGTAATATGCCTCGAATTGCAACCGGTAATAGATGTTGCATTAACACGTGACAATCATGTGACTTCATTCCTACCAACTTCAAATGTTTCATTGAGACAATGTTTTTTGGGTTTGAGAAATATCCAGATGGAATTTTCACACTAGATAAACACTCACAAAAGCTGATTTTTCTTTTCTAGACAGAGTATAACAAGCCGGAGATAGATATGCACGCTTTCCTGATTGTTGTGGTGCTAATTCTACTCGTATACCCATCTCTTGCATGTCTAATCTGGCTTTCATTCCATCCTTTGACTTACCGGGTATATTCAACAATGTCCCGACAAGGCTTTCACATACATTTTTTTCAATATGCATGAAATCCAAACAGTGTCTAACTTGCAAGTGTTCCCAGTATGGAGGATCCCAAAATATAGATTTCTTCTTCCAAATACTATTTGGAGTTGGATTTTTATACAACTTTCCAAGTACAACATCAATATCTTTAACACATTCCAAAACCTCACTCCCCGTTAATGGTAAACGAGCCACTCGAGTCTCGACAGTCCCGTGAAAAGACTTTTTCCTCTTACGATATGGGTGATTAAGGGGAAGAAATGTACGATGACCCATATAAACATTCTTTTTACAATTGTTTAAACGAAGATCAATTGTAGCATCTTCACAAATCGGACACGCTTTAGCTCTTTTGATAGTGTATCCTGAAAGGTTTCCATAACCTGGAAAATCACTTATGGTGCAAAAAATCATGGCACGTAAAGTGAAATCTGTTTGGCTGAATGCATCATGTACCCTCTCACCTTTATCCCACAATAACTTTAGATCTTCAATAAGTGGTTGAAGATAAATATCGATATTATTTCCGGGTTCTTTAGGACCGGGGATTAGCAATGTCAACATGATGTACTTGCGCTTCATGCATAACCAAGGAGGCAAGTTATAAATTGTCAGAAGAACTGGCCAAGTGCTATGTTGAGAGCTTAAAGTGCGATACAAATTCATGCCATCCGCACAAAGCCCAAGTCGTAAATTTCTAACTTCTCTGCCAAATTCCGGGAACTTTCCATCAATGGTTCTCCACTATGGAGAGTCACCAGGCTGTCTGAGCATCCCATCTGATTTTCTTCCTTCCTTATGCCACCTCATAAGCTTTGCGTCAGTGACATTTGTAAAAAGGCGTTTGAATCGCTCCACTACGGGTAAATATCGCAGCACCTTCGCAGGAGGCCTTTTTTATCAACACTCGAAGAATAATTTCCCTCCCGCTTGTACCTAGATGCTCTGCACTTTGGACAAGTTTGTAGATGTTCATACTCATGGCAAAACAACACACAATCATTTATACAAGCATGAATCTTCTTTACATTCATACTCATGGGACACAATATCTTCTTCGCCTCATAGGTGGAAATGGGAAACTCGTTATTTGGAGGGAGTATGTCAGCGAGAAGTTTTAGCATTTTTGTGAAACTCTTGTCAGTCCACCCATTCTTCATTTTAAGCTTGCACAATTTCAAGGTTCTTGATAACCTAGTAAACTGATCATTGCACCCTGGATAGAGGAGTTTTTTGGAACCATCAACCAAGCTCTCAAGAATTTTTGGTTGGTGCTTTAGAAAATCTTCAAGATCTTCGATCATCTCCTTGACCCTATCATTTTCCACGTCATCTTCTTTATTTTCAGGGTACCATCTCCAAAATTTTCATCATTCCTTGTATATGTCTCTGTTGTTCTAGAGTGTATTCCCTCTCCATGCCAAATCCACCTAGTATAATCATCCATGAAACCCCGTCGGAATAAATGATAGACAAGTCAGTAAAGACAAGTTGCAAAAATAAGGAACTAAAAACTACAAATCAAAGAAATAAACATATATTTTACCAAAGACACATTGTAACTCAAAAAATATATTTGGTATATCTTTTAGTAATATTAACCTAAAAATAAACATTAAATTTAACTAACAATAAGTAGTTTACTAATCTTTATCTCAAATTCCACCTAAAATGAACAATGCCAATCCATATATATACATATTTGTTAAGAATACACTTTACTTTTTTTTCTTGTTTTCCTATTTACACATGAACTAGGACTAAATATATATTAATCATCATCTAACTATTTACTCATTAATTTTTATCCACTCTACACTATTTTTCAACTTGCAGGATGTTAATTCTCTACTTAAATAAATATGCAAAACAGAGGAGGTAGAAATCCATGCTGCAAGGTTGCGTCAAACTTATAGTACATCTTCAAAAAAAGAACAAAACTGTAAAACAAAAAATGTTCACTACCTGTATTCATTTTTTCATCAACAGTTTGTGCATAACTAACTATACTATATTAACTTTTAATTTCAACATGATACAATTATTAAAAGTAATCAAATAGAAGATACACAGTGAAGTAGAGATACAAACCATAAGTAGAGATACAAACTCGTACATCATAGATGAAATCGGGGGTTAGGAGCCCACGACCCTAATCAAACCAACTGGACTACCGGAGTGGAGAAAAGTGAACCCAATTACTTCAATTACAACCAAATAGACTAACTTGCTTCAATTTGTCCAAACCAATCAGCAGTGAGAAAAACCAAATTCAACACTGGAATACTACCGTTGGTATCTTCTTTTAATCGCTAGTATAAAAACGAAAGCGGAGGGGTGAATACCTGAGTAGAGAACCGGGGCACGTAAAGATCGGTATTTATCGGAGTGGAGCGGAGTGGAGTACTTCTCTTATTTTGAAATTGAACAGACACAGGACATCCTCACTATTTCACCCTCTTTTTTCCTTTTTCATAATTTTTAAAACTTATTTTACTCTTCTTTTAATTATGTTTTTTGTTTGATTATTTTGAGATTAATCATTATTTTTTTCTTCATAAAAAAATTTTAAGTTTGAGTTACAAAAAATTCTGTATATTAAGAAAGTCAATGTTTATATAAAAGTAATACTTGTATCAATTTTAATTATATTAAATACCCAATCAAAAAACATTGTATTAAAAAAATATATTTTGTGAAACAAAGTTAATATTAAAAATATAAATAATATAAATTGAAGATGTGTGACATGGAATAGATTATGGAAAATAAAACTAGAGATTAATGTTTGAAAATTAATTGAAAAGTTGAAGTAGCCAACTAATTTGAAATAATTTTTTTTCATAAAAGTGGACATTTATTTTTGAAACGGAGTAAACAAAATTCAATATTGTGTGAATATCAACAACATAGAAATGTTATTACTTTTATTTTATTTAACATTTCGATATAAAAAAACAAAAAAAAATATTATTTTTGGAAGTCTTTTAACTTTAGCAATTGTTTTCGTTCTTTCTTTATGCCTTCTCTTGAACGGTTATGCTGTGATGCTTTCATTTACGTGTACAGTGTCTTTCTTTAGTGTTGAATAATTTAACTATGTTCAAATACTCATGTAAGTAAACGATTAATTAGGCCTTTGAAGGGAAATTTGATCATATCTTTATGGATGAAACCTTAGTAATGTATAGAAAATCAGGTTTATCAAGTAAAATATCATAAGTTTTTGAATTTGCATTCTTTGGTCTAAGTACTGATGTAGCATAACCACGCCTGTATTTCTAAGAGTACAAACAATATTATCTTATTCAATCGTTCCTAGAAAATAGGATGTTGATTGCATTTTATATTATTTTAGTTATTAGGTGACATCCCCTCAAATACTGGTTTTCACCGCAATGCCTCTCTATATAAACCCTGGTTTTACATGGTATTCACTGAGAAAACCATAGTTTCTTGAGTACTAAATATATACAGATGGCCATTAAAGATTTAGGAGGTCCTCATAAAAATGTGGCTGTGATCTTGGGATCAACCCGGCTGGTAGGGAAGGAACTAGCCAGGAGGCTACTCTCCAGGGGTGGCTGGAAGGTGTACGGTGTTGCCCGTAAGGCAAATGTGACCAACTTGAAAGATTCAAACTACCATTTCATCAGCTGTGACCTTCTTCAACCTGCAGAAACAAGGAAAAAGTTGTCATTTTTACATGACGTGACTCATATTTTCTGGATCACGTGGGCAAGTGAGTTTCCTTTGGATAGCAGAGAGTGTTGTGAACAAAATAAAGATATCATGTGTAATGCATTGAATGCTCTTCTGCCAACAACCAAGGGATTGAGACATTTCTCTCTACAGACTGGGGTAAAGCATTACATATCTGAATATCTGGGAATGCAAGGGTCTTACCCCTTAAGCCAAGGTGGAGCTAATTCTAGAAATCTAAAATGGAATCAAGCCTAGCCAAAGACCGACATTAACAACAAACATCAAATTTAAGTCGTCGTTTTCTGCACCCCCGTCACAGCCTCTGAATTGCATTGCAACTTGATAAGAACTAGCCTGAGATCAAAGGTCTAAGGCTTCTCTTCAAGCCGGTTCAAAAAATACAATCTCCGGCTATTGACTAGCAACAACTAAACAATGCAAATGCTTGCAAAGAAACAGAAAAAATAGCATTTGGGACTTGGGATATAGAAAAGTTGAAAAAAATCATAATCTTCTCAGCAAGCCACAACTAAACATATAGGAAACTGGAAAACACCGATGTTCCCACGCACGGGCAAAGAAGAGCCAAAGACCCAAGTCATAGTCTTCTCAGCAATCCAGTTCAAAAATAAAATATCCTGTTGTTTGCCGAGCAACAACTAAACACAGATGGTTGCGAAGAAGCACATGGCAGATGAAAGAGTACAAAACTTTCATAAAACCTAACTTGCTCCTGGACTGCCCCCGTTGTAGTTAACATCTCACTCAAAGAACTTATCATTCTCACATCATCATTTTATGCCCAAGTAGTTAACATCTCACTCAAAGAACTTATCATCCTCTCATCATAATCTTCTGCCCAAGTCTAGCTCGGAGAATGACTCCCCTCCAAACACCAGTCAGAGACATGTCAGTTGGTAATCGATCGTGAAACAATGAGCAAGAGACTGCACAGGTCAAAGCAACAATCAACACAACAAAAACTGGTTCACCACGCCAGTCAAGTAGTAGCAACAAATACCGCAATAGATACACCAATCTTTGCACAAACAGGTCGACAACCAAGTATGCAACAAGAGTTGTGCTCCTGTAAAACTAAAAACAGAAGCAACGAGCAAGCTATCCAACTTCATTAATATAGAAAAATATAACTTATCATCAAAGAGTTAGAAATCTTGATTATAGATAACCGCCTAATAGCTCATCCAGCAGTAACACAATCAATCAGTCACCGAACCACCAAGCCCAAAGTAGCAGGCAGCTAAGAAAGCGCTCCAACTGTGCAAGTCCAAGGCTTCCATCCACAAAACATAATTCATACCCAACAACTTAATCCATTTCAATCGAGGTGGCCAGTCTTGAATTTATTCTGGAAAAGAAGAGGCTGCAAAATCGTAAGTCAATCCTAACCAAGCAAGAATAGCTAAAGCAAATCCACCGAAGTTTTCCAAAATTCACAAGAGCGCTAATAGGTGTCATAGCCCAACAAACCAGCACAGCTCCATCTCTCAAGCTATTATAATTAAGGTGGAAAGGCTTAAATTATAATATTAGAGACACGAGAAGCCGGAAATGAAGAGCCAGCACCAGGACGGCAGGATCGATTGCTCCAAGTTGCCCGAATGACCCGAGTTGCATACCAAACAGTTTGTATCAGAGCAAGTACTCAAGCATAGAACAAGACTAGCACAACATCCATTTAACTTAAATCTGTTTCGGACAAGAACACAGAGCAAAAGATCATAGCCAAAACCCAAGAAACAAGTTGATTTCCGTCAATATACCCCCTCTATATAAATCTGGAAACAGAACCTGTCAAAAGGGTAGAGGCAGCGAGGAAAGCCATTGATGTTCACTAGCTTGAAAGGATGAGAGAAAACCCAGATATTGGAGTAGACCAACATCATCAATAACATTAGATTGAAGTCATGGCTTTCAACATCTCATTTCATTGCAGCTTGATAAGAACTGGTTTGAGATCAAATGCCTATGGCATCTCCTCGCCAAGCCAGTTCAAAAATACAATCTCCTGCAAAATTGCCCTGCAACAATTAAACAACACAGGTGCTTGCAAAGAACAAGAAGCAATAACACTTCTCATATTATAGAGTACAGAACTTCCATGAAATCCAACTTGCTCCTGGATTGCTCCTATTTTAGTTAAATTCTCGCCCGAAGAACTTATCATTCCCACAACATCATCTTCTGGCCAAGTCTAGCTCGGAGAATGACTCCCCCACCAAACACACTAGCCAAAGACAAATCAGTTGGTAATTGATACTAAAACAATGAGCAAGAAACTGCACTAAAAACTGGTTCCCCACGCTAGTCAAGTAGTAGCAACGACTACCATAATAGAGACAAAAATATTTGTACAAACTGGTCAACAAAACCAATTCCGCAACAAGAGCTGTACTCCTGTAAAGAACTTAAAACAGAAGCGACCAGGAAGCTATCCAACCGCATTAATATAACATTGAACTTGCCAATGAGGAGTTAGAAATCTTAATTATAAATACCTTCCCAGCAGCTCATCCAGAAGTAACACAATAAACCAGCCACCAAACCACCAAGCCCAAAGCAGCAGACAGCTTAAGAAAGCACTGCAACTGTGCCAGTCACAGGCGTCCATCCACAATACAGAATTCATACCCAATGAAGAACCCATAAAGCCCAGCATCAATGATCAACAAATTTCATTGTATCCAACAACTTAAACCATTTGAATCAAGGTGATCAGTCTTGAATTTATTCTGGAAAAGAAGAGGCTGCAAATTGCAAGTCGATCCTTACCAAGCGAGAATGGCTAAAGCAATTCTTCTTGAGTAATCCCAAGTCACAAGAGAGCGCTGATAGGTGTCAAAGCTCGATGAACTTTTAGAGTAATCCCACGTCCGCCACTCTGTTGAAATCGTCTTCCAAAATGATGAAAACACTAATCAATCTTATCATACCTCAAATTAAAAAAAATTATGAGATACATATGATAAATAGACATATATGTGATTAAAAAATAATTATACAAAAATAAAAAAATTAAAAGAACACCTTCAGTATCGTGACATCCCTGGTCTAATTAAA
This sequence comes from Apium graveolens, assembly GCF_009905375.1. Lineage (NCBI taxonomy): Eukaryota > Viridiplantae > Streptophyta > Magnoliopsida > Apiales > Apiaceae > Apium > Apium graveolens. Next base: position 14,967,829 of record NC_133648.1, on the reverse strand, counting down.
TTTTTACTCTAATACTTTTAGCGTCGGTTAAATTAAAGCCCGTAGCATAAAGCAGAAATTTATAGTGTCGGCCAACTAGGAGCCCGTAGCACAAAGCATATTTTTTAGCGTCGGTTTTAAACGGCGACGCCATAAATACTTTTAAGCGACGGTTACCTACAGAAGCGACGCTATTAACACTTTTAGCGTCGGTTAAATTAATAACCGACACCAAATGCCGTGCAGATATACCTATTTGTGTCGTTCAATCTTGCAACCGACGCAGGAAATACCTTTAGGCGTAGGTTCTTTAAAGAATCGACGCTAAAACTATGTTGCAGATAGTACTTTTTGTACTAGTGATGTTTTCCAAATCCAGAGGTCCGACCAAAAAATAATGAAGTTGACATTGTCACATCAAAGGTAGAAATTATTTCTTTATTTCTAATTCTTCTAGCATCGTATAATTTATTATAGTCACCTGCTCATTAGGTGACTTCTACATGTTTTAGAGATAAAAAAAGGTGCATATACCTGAGGCCGGAGATGGCCCAAGAACTCGTTCCCGTGCTAATAAAATTGCAAGTTGGTGGTTCAGTTTCTGCTGAGGTATTATTATTTTTTTGTCTTTAATTTTTTAAAAACATTGTATTAAAACTTGATTCCAAGTCTGCAATATTGTAGGTTAATTATTTTAGGAAAATAATTGGGAAAAATAAAAAATAGAAAAATATTGCTAAGTAGTTGAAATATTTATATACACGTGGTAATTTTTCTTTAGGAAAATGAAGAATCACCAGTTCCTCTTGGAGAAAAGCTGAGGCAGCTGAAAACTACAACTCCTGGTTCAATGGAAGCATACAACGTTCTCAGAAAATTTCAAAAAGCTCAAGAGAAAATTGAGACTATCCAGTCACAATCCCAGCCGGAGAATTTGCAAACACAAACTACTGGTTTTCTTGTTTTCTTCTTACATATTAATTTGTGTTTTAATTTTACACCAAGGACATTAGATTTATGTATCGTTTGGTTGGACAGATGCGCCTCAAGAGTTGACAGAGAAAGAAAGGAAGAGGTGAAAGACAAGAATGGATCATGTTCATACAAGAAAGGAGAAAAAAGTGATTACAGTGAACCACAAGTTCCAACCTATATCAACTGATGACAAGTTATTATTTGAGTTCAGCCACTTTCTAGGGACAATGGTAAGGGATTATGTCTCACTAACTTGTGTTACTTGGACTAAAGTTCCTAACAAAGAACTCATGTGGGCGTATATCAAGGTAATTTGTATAATCATTTGTTGTATTTTTGAAGTAGTTCATAAATGTTAATTTGTAAAAATTTAATTTAAGAATCATATATTTTTCTTAGGATAAATACGTTGTTCTTGAACATTGTAAGAAGTGGGTATTTAGAGGAATGGATGACCAGTTTAGGACGTACAAAAGTCGCGTCAAGGCTACCCATTACACTGCTTATGCATCAGATGAAGAGAGATTGAAAAATAGGCCTAGGGAAATTCCTCTTGTTGACTTCAAGATACTTTTAAATTATTGGGCTGATGAGAAAGTGCATGTAATAATATTGTTATTAATAATGTCGGTTAAATTATTTGACTGATCAACCAATAGTCATTGCTAATGCAGTATGCTTTTAATCATTTTTTGTAGGAAAAGGCTGAAAAAATAGAAAAGCGTGAAGCAAGGTTGAAGACACACATACTACCCGTCCTAGGAGTTTCACCCAAATTCGAAACAAAATGGTAATAAAATGCTATAACATATATTTTATTTTGTAATTCTGGTATGCTTTTACGTTATCTATGTCATTATTTATGCAAGGTACTTGAAAAGGAGGCTGTGGAACCTCCGAATCCGGTTGATTATGAGAATACTGATGAGGAACCTCCAGCGCCGATATCTGATGCTCACCTTTTTATAGAAACCCGCAAACGGAACCCCAAGTGTGAGTACAAGGTCCCCGCTGAGGCGGTTTTGAAAAAAATTATAAGTAAAAATTTTAATTTTGGTTAAGCCCTTTGAAATGTGGATATATATTAGTCTGGTGACTAATTAACGTTATTGTAACATAATTGGGACGTGATTATACTATATGTATTTAAAGATAAATAAATAAAAAGGTTGTGTAAGTAATGTGCATATTTGTGAATTGTTGTGGTAAAAAAATTCATTTAAGAGATTAAGGTACTGACTTGTTGGTTAATATTCGACTGCTTGGCCGTAATATTTTGAACTGACTTGTTGGTTAAGGAACTGAATTGTTGGTTAAGGTATTGAGTTTCACATTTGCTTGGCCGTAATATTTTGCATAAACGTGACTGGGGCAACGATACTTAGATTTAAAAGTTTATGTGCATAGGATGACATTGACAAGATTCTCAAAACTGGAGGAGATGTTGAAGCTGCGAATAAGCTTGTTTATGGTAGCAAGGAACACGACCCGTCCTTTCTTGTTGGCAGGGTTTCTAAGAAGAAAGATGTTAAGGGAAAGTCTTCTGCCTCAGCTGTTCAGGATGACCAGTACGAGGCGCAGATTACAGCAAAGATCCGTGCTCAGTTAGAAAGAGAGATGGAAGAGAAATTTGACAGAAAAATTCAGGAGACAATGAGAAAGTTAGCGGAGAAGAATCCAGAACTGAAAGTCTTTGACGAGGGCAACTCCGGTGGAAATGGTACTAACACAGGAGATGGTGACTCTGGTGGAAATGATGAATCTGGTGGAAATGAGGGCGACTCCAGTGGTAATTATGATTATGGCGACTCCAGTGGAGAAGATGACAATACTGATGTTTGATCAACATGTTTCTTAAGCAAAATCTGTTTAATTAAAGTAAACGCGTAATCTTCTAGGAACTTTATGCATAGTAGTAACTAGTTGGTGCTCGTGGCAGTTAGACTTTTTATCTGGATTAGTTAAACTGGTACTTGTAATTTGGTTATTTTTTTTTGTTTGGAGCTCGAACTTTAAATTTGTTGGATTACCAGACTTGTGCTTTTGCCAACAGTTATCAAGTTCAGTTAGTATGTATTTAGGTTTTAATCTTGAAAGTTATTTTATATTTTGTTTATATCTTGAAAATTAACAAAACCAATTGATATTTTAATGTTGGCTAAAACAGGAAAAAATGTTACAATAAATATAAAAGTGTAACAACAGAGACCAGGATGTTTATAAAGAAAGTGTTACAATAAGCTCTAAAAATATTACCAAAAGAATATAATTATTTTACCATATTGTGTTACAATAGAAAAAATGGTGTTATAAAAGAGTTTAATGCAACATTTTTATTGGTGTTACTAAAGGTTCAGGGGTGTTGCAACAGAACTGTGGTTATACATGCATGGTGTTACCATAGAAACCTAATGTGTAACCATATGGGGTCTATTGTTACATCTTTACGTGTGTTACCATAGGTTCCAAAAGGGTTACCTTAGACCCCTATTGTAGCACGAGCAAATCCAACACCACTAAAATTTCAAAAAGTATAACCATAGCCCTATTTTTTGCTTTAGGTAACACTTTTTGGCCATTTTTACACTGTTTTGGGGTGTTGCTAGAGGTCATATATGGTGTAGTGTAAGTATTATAAATATAGTATAGATACACCAAGAGAGAAGAAGAGAAAGAGAGAAGAAGAGAGAATATATTATTTTCAAGTCAGTTTACAAGCTCCATTTAGATGGCTATTTATAGGTGTAAGATATACAAGATACATCAACTTGATACATGAACTTGATACATGAACTTGAGAAGTCAACGAACTCATATTTATTAAAGATCAAAAGATTAAACCTAGAATATTCCAGGATTATCCATTGACAATATCTAGAAAGTTCTAGGGACATCCATTCACAACACTCCCCCTTGGATGTCCATTTTTCAATAATCGTGTCTCGTTAAAACCTTTCTAGGAAAAAACCCATTGGAAAAAAATCCTAGTAAAGGAAAAAGAGTACATCGATTATGAAAATTTAGTTCAAGTCCATAAGTCGACGCATGCCAATCTTATGTACTAACTTCTCAAAAATTGATGGAGGTAGCGACTTCATGAATAGATCTGCAAGGTTTTCACTTGAAGATCATGTGTGAAGAAAAACTTCGGGATATATGTTTAGTGTTATGTTTGTATGGATATCTTTAAGATATAAAAATAAAAAAGAAATTATTAATGAATAACACACGGTTCAAAAAAATTTAAAATTGAAATCCAAATTAAATATGTCGGTCCATTTTATATCACTATATTTGACTTTAACAACTTGCATTAAAAATAATATTATCCACGCTTTTGAAAGGAGTTGGTAGCGGTTATGATTTTTATCAGACTGGCTATTGAGTTCTCGATAGTTTTCGGCCTTTCGATTCGACAAATTTTGATCCGGAAACTCTCATTCGAATTGCGAATTTATTAACTATGTCAGTTTAGTTCAAAATTTATATATGTTAAACTTATTGTTACTACTGCTAGCTGAAATTAACCGGAATAAATTTATCTTTTACAAAAATTTCAAGGCAAAATAATAGAGTCCATTATGTCATGAAATACAATCGGATGTCATTGGAATAACACTATTATGTATTTTGAAAAATATGACAGTTAAAATTAATGTAAATATTTTTATTTACAACTTTAATTCTGTAAGTGATTAAGAACATTATTATTTATTAATTATTGTATTTGAATAAATAATAATTAATACAATTTTTGACACGTATTAATATTACTTTTAGATCTTGAATTAGAAATTCTTGTTAAAATCTGCAAATCTTTAAGAAAACATATCATTTAGGTTTCAAATTTTAAAAAACTTCATTTTTGAAATATATATACCATGTATGAAATTTATAGCCATTTCCAAAGTTATTAATTGATTGTTAGAAGTTGGTTGAAATAAATTTAATTTTAAAATTAAATTATCTACAAAATACTGGAGTTCATTTATGTCACGAATAGGATCGAATGTCATTACGTTTTTTTGGAATATTTGTCTATTGAAACTACATAAGTATCATCATTTACGATTTAACTTGTATAAGTTATTTTAAAAAATCATATGTTACAATTATTGTTTATTAATAACTATGCAATTTTATAAATATATACCTCTATAAAATTGCTCCTAAATTTTAAAATTTTTGTGCAACCTTATTTACATAGCTTAACAATTTTATTTTTGCTAACCACCCCAAATAATTTGATACAAAACATGGAAAACTATATAAATATTTAATCTCAAACTTACTCATGAAAGATAAGGACAAGTATGTACAGTGTGGGTTTGGCCCCAATACAATGTCACACGTGAACAGCTAAGGTACCCTGAAATTTGTTTTTCTTGTGACCACCTATAATAAAACAATTCGTCAGTTTCTAGAAAACTCCAAAAAGGATACGTCCAGCACCCAATCCTGGCTACACAGCAGTGACTCTAGCAAAATGAAAAATCTTATAAATACCGAAAAAATATTCATTGCTGCAGGCTCCAATATATTGCAGCACCTTTAGTTCAGTGATCTTTTCCTACACAACTTAACAGCAGCAGCCATCTTGTTCAGTTCATATCTAGGGTTTTTGTCTGAAACAATGTTGAATCTCCCCGACTCTCTTTATCCCGATCCGATACAAGGTGACAACAGTGTTATGTCGAATGGTGGTGCACCTGCTAACAACAATGGTCCCAGTGACGGTGCTAGCAAAGCTATTGATTGGCCTTCTGCTAGTGTAGAGGACTTGGCTGTGTTGTTTAGACAACCTCAGCATCGCGAAAAGGCCATTTCATCTCTTACTCAGATTAAGGTCCATCATTCTTATTCATTTATGAAGATTTTTGTTTGTTTTATGTACATTTTTGTTTGTTTGTGTATGTTGTTCGTTGGAAATAAATTGATGTGTAATTGTGAATTCATAAATGATGTTTTTAATACATGATTAGATGCATTTTTTTTGTTTGAGCTTGTTTAAAGTGGGTGGTTAGAAATGATTTATTATTAGTCATGATTAGAGTTATCTTGTATATTTATGTTTCTTGATTAGAAGTAATTCACAATAGATGTGAGTTTTTAAAGAGTTTGATTATGCATTCATATGTTCAAATACAATTTAAGTTGTGGCCTTGTCATGATTTTTATGATGTCTATGCCTGTCATTTCATTTTCATAAAGTTTGGTTTGATCCATTAAGGGGATTATTTGTTCGGCTTTATTATAATCTCGCACTTAAAGTATAACAAATTGTACACATGAACTCTTAAATAAAAAAGTTGTATATTTTAACCCCTTAACTATAGGTTTTGTACACTTCAACCCTTTTACTAAAATATTTTCCAATATTACCCTCACAGTTAAATTTTTTTACCCCGTTAACTATGAGTTTTGTATATTTTTGCCCCTCAACTATTAATTTTGAACACTTTAACCCTTTAATAAGTTTATCATAATATTATAATATTGTTTATCATATTAATTAGTTTCAAAAATATAAATATTTAATCAATATATAATACACAATTCAATTTTTTTAAAAAATATTATTATTTGATAATTAAAAAGGGACAAGAAAATGATTTACGAACAAAGTTGCCTTTGAAGTATACAATGCGAACATTATAGCCATCGAGGGTGATTTCGGTAAAAAATTTAAGAAAATGGTTAAAGTGTACAAATTTCATAGTTGAAGAATTAAAACGTACAACTTTTTTGTTGAGGGGTTTATGTGTCCATGGTGGGGTTAAGTTATAATTAAGCCTTATTTGTTCATGTTAATGAATCGTTTGATTTCATTCTTTATGTGGTTTATACACAAACATAGATCGATATTCATTTGTAATCAGTCTGATATATGAGAGCATCTCTTCAATGGGAATGTGCAAATATATATATTTGTATGCACGAAATGTCACTCCTATGCGGATTCTTTCAATATCTTGTAGTTTTATATTTTAGTATAACAAAAATATGTGCAGATGATCGTGACTAGCGTGAATGACTGTATAGTATCATTTAAGTTTGCTTGTTAAAAGTTTAAAGTACAGACTCGACTGCAGAGCCATATTATTTACACTTTACGTTCTAATGTCTATGGTTGATATAGTATATTTCATTTCTAACATGTGATTTATCAACACTGAAAGAGGGAAAAAATCAAGATTTGGCCCTACATATTTGGCACTCAATCAGTACAATTTTCTTACTCCCATCGGTGTGCACAATGACTTCAGTCTACCAAATGCTTTGCATTCATCAAACTAAATGTATTTATTTTAATAGCTGCTTAAGTTTATATCATGTCGTGAATTTTTTTTATTAACTTTTAATTTTGGTTAACATTTACAATAAAAGTTCCATGTTTTGATTTGAATTTCTTCCTCAGATCTTAGTACTTAAGTGGACTACTAAATCAAAATGGCACTATCTAGGTTACATTGTTATATTCGATCTTTTCAAGTCCGGAGTCCCCCAGTTATATAGTATCTAATCAATATTCGGTGAATGATCCTTTTTTTTATCTTTTGAAATGATTATACTTGTTTGTGAATCCCCTAATCCTTAGTGTCAGATACTCTGACATGCATGCACCTCCCCTTAAAATAGGGGATTCTTCCTGAATCCTAATTTTTATTCTTTCCGCGTAATTTGTAGTCAAAATTTCTGTTAACTGCCTACTTTCCTAAAATTAAGTATCCGTTTTTGTTACTGATTACAAACGTATTATGCTAGTGTTCATTTTTGCTTAAATTAAATTTTTTTACTTATATCTTTGTGTTTTAGATTAATAAATTATGCATTTGATTAAATTGGTTATAGTTTGTGGTTTCTTTAACAAGATTGTATATCTGTAACATGAAATATAGAGAAAATTTATATTTATATATGTCGTGTCCCCGCACCCGAATTCCCATATTATTATATTTATTTATTAAATTTTTGTGTCCAGGCACCCCTACACCCGCACCCCTACACCCTTATCATTGCTTGTTAGTTGCCAAGAAATATTTCATTGAACTAATGAAACATTTGAAAACAATAATCTTTAAAATAGGCATTTGAAGGCAGTTCTTCAACTTTTATGTCACATGTCTTAGAGTAGTCCTACCCTTAAGATCAAGTTGCGTCACATATTAATCAGAACTTGATACAATTTATGAAATCCACACATGATGGTCATTGGAATCATTTAAATGATTTACTACTTTGTTTGACAAGCTCAGCCTTGCGGTTTGTATTGGCTATTCTATCTATTCACAATGAGAATGTTTTGTTTTACAGCTGGTTATTAATGGAAATATCTTCTTTATGGCAGGAAGTATTATCAATATACAAGTCGTTAACACCAAAGAAGCTTACTATGAAAAATTCTAGTAAAGTTTGTGATGTACTTGTTTTGTTTGAGGTCTTTTCTGCTCCTTGAATTTCCTTTTCTAGTGCTATTAACTTTGTAATGTATTTTCTTTATATGTTCGATTTCCTAATTTTCAAACTTTTTTTATAAGTATGTCAAAGAGCTTTTAATGTTTCAATCCAGATCAATTTCAGCCTAAGAACCCACCAAAGTTCTTCTTTAATCAGTCTCATATTTAAATGCCTTTAGATGAGTAGAGTACATTAGACACCTTTTGGAGCTCCTCCCACATAGATCACCTTTACATCAAATTTATTTTTCCTTATGAAGGAGCTATAGCTGGTACTCCATGTACTTAAAAATTTTGTATGCAACTCTAATATCAAAATTTATTTTCTATTGAATGCAGTGCTTGGCCACTCACCCTCAAACAAAGATGCAGTTCCTTAATGGTATTTTTCTGAACTTTCTGAAAGCTATGTGACTGGTTTCTGTTAATGTATTCAGTATTTACATTAGTCTTCTTCAAACATAGTTGGATGTATCCACGGTTATAGCTAGCTTCTTCTCACCAAATGATATAAGCTAATTTCATTCTATAACTTTTGCTGATTACTTTCTGTCTGATATTGGTACTTGTGGACTACACATGATATTGTCGAACTTGACGTGTTTTGATATATAAATGCATTCACTTTATATTTCAAGCTGGTATGTTATGTTTATGTGAACACCAAAGAAACAGGACACTGAGGTGAAATCAAGGATTCAGATGACGATACAAGTTTGTTACATATATTCTGGGATGAGGATTTTGCAAAACTTATTCACTAATCGTTATTAACTAATTTTAATAGGATGATTAAGGAGCTAGATAAGGTTAATCGTAGACAGACTTGTATTAACTTACTTCTGTCCTTGTAGTTAACATACATTGTTACTTGTACCCTTTCTTGGAGACTGAAGAAACGAGCAAGCCATTCCAGTACCTAAGGCTAATGAGCTTGGGGGTCATTGGTGGTCTTTTGAAGGAGGTACAATTCCACTCTAAATCAATACATGATACCTTCAAATTTTTTATACTTTTAGCCTTTGAATTATTAAAACAGCTAAGCACCAGCAACCTTGCATGGGAGTACTTTCTCATGGTCTACCCGCCGTTTCAAGTTTTGGCTCTGAATTAAATGCAATGTTGAGATGAATTAGCTTAATCAGAACCATAGTTCAAGAAAATGTCCATTATTTCTTACCGGATTACATATCAATTTGCTTTAATATGATCTGATATGCCTATAAGGTTCTACTCCAAATATCATCTGAATCTTCTCTATTATTCAGGTAGGCGACCCTTCGACAAAGATTGCTGTTCACTGTTTGCTGGAATCAGGACTCTTCCCTTTGTGTCAAAAATCCATAGAATATGGAAACAGTTCAACTTTTAACATTCTTTTGCTTTCAAGCATTTTTTACTGCAATATATCACCTTACATGTAAGACAGTACTGAGTATTTAATCTGATTACTAAAAAATTCAAATTAATCTCCCTTTCTAGTATTTCTGCTAGGTGTTCACTGAAAAAGGGATTTTTAGTTAATACTCCTTATTTCATATTAATACATATCAAGTCGACTTGATGAATAGCTAATATGTTACTGTTTATGAAATTATTACTCAGCCATATATAAATTATAAGGTTTATATTGCACATGGCATAGACTTGATCGTCCTAGTAAGAACCTGAGCAAATAATTGTGTTACAATTCCGGTACACCATCAAAACAAAAATAGATCGACATAGTTAATTGGGTCTTTAAACTCACTCTGAACACTTATATATGGCTATACAGACTGCATCTTGGATAGTGTCAAGAATAATGATGCAAGAGCAGGGGCTACAGTATTGATGTGAGCTTGCAAACCGGTTGTGTTCAATCATGAAGGTTTTTAGTGACGTAATTGAAAAGATGCAGGATGAACCGTCTCCTACAGTTTTGAAGAATATTATTCACTGTTATGTCATACTGTCCCATGATCCAAGGTTAGCCAGCAACCTTTTTAAGCATATCTGTCAAGCTGTTGTGTGTTTCTATATCGTTCCCGTAGTTATTGTCTTATCGATTTAGAACGTGTGTAAAAAATGTCTCTTGCCTTGGGGCTTTCTGGTTGCTGTACTTAACAAACATAATTTGATGTAATTTGAATGCAGCAGGGGTTACCTCCTTCTGAGAAGCTTCATTCCGCCAATATTGACGACTGCCCCATATATTGAAGCCCTTCATGTAAGTCCATCTGGATGATCTCTTATATACATGTAAAAAGTGGACTCTTTTGTGGCTCAAAACAGAAAATTTCACTACCAAAATCCAAGTTTATAAACAAAAAGCATATATATCACATATAAATACTAGAGGTATTTGCAACTGTGTATGCCTCAGCCACTTCTTTGGGCATCTCTAGTTGCAAAATAAAACCGACATCAATACTTCTAGATACACGACTCCTCGTTTTGAATATTAAATAATTTTCTACATGAGTTTTTGTCCCGAGTGTAGGAATTTAAGTGTATAACAATGTTGGAGATTAAAGAGAAGAAACTTGTTCTCAATAATCCACACAACTTACTCACACAAAAGAAATATAATAAACTCACAAAAGTATTTCACTCAAATGATTTGATAAATTTTTTGATGATAACAAAGCTTGGAAGATTGTCCTATTTATAGGACTACATGGAACCTCCTAGAAAGTTTCTAGTACATGCACCTTAATAAATTTAGTAACTCTCTAGGAACATGAAAAGCAAAGAGACATGAACTCAAAAGACAAGAGCTCAAAGGACTTGAACTCAAAAGACTAAAGTAGATATTTCAAGAACATTCTAGATAATTAATATTATAAAATAAGTTTAGCTTATATTATTTTAACAGCCCCCCTTAAGCTAAACTTTGCACATGCCAAGTTTCTTCTTCAACTTCTTGAAAATGTCGGGCCTCAAAGGTTTAGTGAAAATATCACCAATTTGGTCTTGTGTCTTGCAATGTTCGACCACGACTTCTCCTTTCTTCACCAAGTCTCGAATAAAATGATATTTGATTCTAATATGCTTGCTCTTCCCATGAAACACCGGATTTTCCGTGAGTGCTATAGCGGACTTGTTATCACAATATATGATCGGACTTTCTTTTGTGGCATGCTTGAGGTCCTCTAACACCCATGTTATCCATAAAGCTTGACAACTAGCTAATGATAAAGAAATATATTCCGCCTCCGCCGTCGAGAGAGCCACAACTTGTTGCTTCTTTGACATCCATGTGATGGCACTAGAGCCAGTGAAGAAAACATTTCCCGAAGTGCTTTTACTATCATCAATACTTCCGGCCCAATCACTATCGCAATATCCAATCACCTTGGTATCATTTCCCTTTTGATAATAAATTCCATCTCCAAGTGTTCCACGAACATACCTCAAGATTCTTTTTCCGGCCTCCCAATGTGTATTCTTTGGTTGCTCCATGAATCTACTAATCAAACTAACACCATATGTTATATCCGGTCGAGTGGCGGTCAAGTACATCAAACTTCCAACAAGACTTCTATATAATGTAGGATCAATAAACTTAGAATCATCATTCATGCTCAATTTCAAGCCAACTTCAACGGGAGTACTACTTGGTTTTGCATCTTCCATTCTAAACTTCTTCATCAAATCTCTTGCATACTTTTCTTGAGAGATAAAAATGCCATTCTCATCTTGCTTTACTTCAATACCAAGAAAGTAATGAAGTAGTCCCAAATCAGTCATCTCAAATTCTTGCATCATATTATTCTTGAATTCTTCAATATCATCATTATTATTTCCCGTAAAAATCAAATCATCCACGTACAAGCCAATGATGAGAATTTTACCTTTGTTCTCCTTGATGTAAAGTGTATGCTCAAATGGACACCTCTTGAATCCCATCTTCACAAAATATTCATCTATGCGACTATACCATGCACGAGGGGCTTGCTTTAGGCCATACAAAGCCTTCTTCAACCGATAGACTTTATTTTCTTCATTTTTCTTTACATAGCCCGGTGGTTGATCAATAAACACCTCTTCTTGTAATTCTCCATTTAAAAAAGCGGATTTGACGTCCATTTGGTGAACTTTCCACTTATTTTGAGCGGCCAAAGAAAGGATCAAACGGATGGTTTCAAGGCGTGCCACGGGAGCAAATACTTCTTTATAATCAACCCCATATTTTTGCTTGTAGCCTTTTACAACCAATCGTGCCTTGTGCTTTTCAACTTCACCTTGTGCATTTAATTTTGTCTTATAAACCCACTTGACTCCAATGGGCTTCTTTTCCTTAGGAGCTTCAACTAACTCCCATGTTTGATTTCTTTCAATTGCTTCAATTTCTTGATCCATAGCTTGCCTCCATTTATTTTCCTTAGCGGCATCATCAAAAGCAACCGGATCCGCATTTGCATATAAGGCAAAATCAACAAATTCATCTTCCAAAATTCTTCTGGTTGTTCCATAAAGGTCCGCCATTGATCTTGTCTTTCTAGGTGGTGATTCGTAACTTGAAGATGATGACGAGCTTGGAGGAGAATTGGATGGTGGAGTAGAGCCTTCTTCTTCAATTGGTTCAAATGCATCATCATCAAGAAAGATTCTTGAACTTTCTTTCTCATTCTTCCATTCCCATGAAGCCTCCTCATTGAAAATTACATCACGGCTAATTATGACCTTCTTTGTAATTGGATTATATAATTTGTATGCCTTGGAAGCTTCACTATAACCAACAAAGATGCATTTTTCGGATTTATCATCAAGTTTGCCTCTCTTTTCATCGGGCACATGAGAGTAACAAATGCTTCCAAAAATTCTAAAGTGAGAGACACATGGCTTCTTACGACTCCAAGCTTCTTGTGGAGTCTTCTCTTGTACACTTTTAGTAGGTGCACGATTGAGAACATAGCATGCACATGCCACCGCTTCGGCCCAAAACATCTTAGGCAATCCTTTTGTTTTCAACATACTTCGAACAAGCTCCATGATTATTCGGTTCTTTCTCTCGGCCACCCCATTTTGTTGAGGGGTTGAGCGAACCGTTAGTTGATGACGAATGCCATGCTTCTTCAAAAAACTTCCAAATTCTTGGGACATATATTCACCACCACGATCGGATCGTAGTGTCTTTAAAGAATAACCACTTTCTTTCTCCACATATGCTTTAAAAACTTTAAATGTTTCAAATACTTGAGATTTTTCTTTGAGAAAATAAATCCACATCTTGCGACTATAATCATCAATAAAAGTGAGAAAATAGCGGCTACCTCCAATAGAGTTTATGCGCATAGGTCCACATAAATCCGAATGTACCAATTCCAATGGTTTTTTAGCTCGCCATGCCTTCTCTTTTGGAAATGGATCTCGATGATGCTTGCCAAAAATACAATCTTCACATACTTGATCTTGCCTTTGAATATTTGGAATGCCTCTCACCATATGACCTTTACATATCTTTGATAGAGTGCTAAAACTCAAGTGATTATATCGAAGATGCCAAAGCCAAGACTTGTCATTCACAATATTAGCAAAACATGGAAGAGACTCACTTTGAATTTTCAATGGAAACATTTTAGTTGATGTCATCTTGACTCTTGCAACAAGAACACCATTTTTATCTTTGATCACACAAAAATCATCTTTAAAATTCACATGATGTCCCTTTCTTGTAAGTTGCCCAACACTTAAAAGATTATGTTTAAGATCGGGTACATAGTAAACATTAGAGATGTAGTTTGTACCTTGCTTTGTTCGGATTGGAATATCCCCACAACCTTTGACAATGAGCCTTTTGTTGTCACCCGTCTTGACTTCTCGTTGGACACTTTCATCAAAATTCACAAAGCAATTTTTATTTCCGGTCATGTGGTTACTACAACCACTATCGATATACCAAACATCTTCAAGAGATTCTTCTTGAACATTACTAACAAGAAGCATACTTTCATCTTTCTCCTCAACATTTTCATGTAGAAAATTTGATTCATCTTTTTCATCATTAATCCTTTTATAACAATCTTTTTTCATATGCCCATTTTTATGACAATAATGGCATTGAAAATTAAAAGAATTACCTCTTCCTCTTCCATTGTAACTTCCACGAGCTCTTCCTCTTCCTCTTTGATATGTGCTAGAAGTTTCACTTGGCACCTTTCCTCTTCCTTGTCCTCGACCACGAAATGATCCTCTTCCACCTCTTCCTCTAAAACCACCACGATTAGTGTCTTGAACTTGAAAAGCTTGCTCGGAAGGAGATGAGTCAAATTGTTTGATGCGGAGTTCGTGAGATTGTAGTGAGCCCAACAATTCTTCAAGAGAGAAAGTATTCATATCCTTTGATTCTTCAATAGCCACAACAACATGCTCAAATTTTCGAGTCATGCTACGAAGAATTTTTTCAAGACTCTTCTATCCGTAATATCTTCACCATTTACACGAAGTTGATTAACAATCGAAATTGTTCGATTATAATATTCCTCCACCGTTTCACTTTCCTTCATTTTTAGTGAATCAAATTCACCTCTTAGAGCTTGAAGCCTTACCATTTTGACTTTTTCTTCACCCTTGTATGCCTTGTTGAGGATGTCCCATGCCTCCTTTGATGTTGACGCCGTTGAAATCCTCTCAAAAATTACTTCATCCACCGCTTGATAAATAAAGTAGAGAGCCTTTTTGTCTTTCTTTCGATTCTCCTTCAAAGTGTTTAATTGTTGTGTTGAGAGATTTGTTTGATTCTCCGGTTCTTCATATCCATTCTCCACAATTTCCCAAAGATCTTGAGAGCCATATAAAACCTTCATTTGGATGCTCCATTGGTTGTAATTCTTTCCCGTCAAACGAGGAAGTTGAGGTTGCAACATGTTGTTGTTGGAAGCCATCTCTTAACCTTGCTCTTGATACCACTTTGTAGGAATTTAAGTGTATAACAATGTTGGAGATTAAAGAGAAGAAACTTGTTCTCAATAATCCACACAACTTACTCACACAAAAGAAATATAATAAACTCACAAAAGTATTTCACTCAAATGATTTGATAAATTTTTTGATGATAACAAAGCTTGGAAGATTGTCCTATTTATAGGACTACATGGAACCTCCTAGAAAGTTTCTAGTACATGCACCTTAATAAATTTAGTAACTCTCTAGGAACATGAAAAGCAAAGAGACATGAACTCAAAAGACAAGAGCTCAAAGGACTTGAACTCAAAAGACTAAAGTAGATATTTCAAGAACATTCTAGATAATTAATATTATAAAATAAGTTTAGCTTATATTATTTTAACACCGAGGACAGAGTCACAAGTACACACACCGATATATTTTAAATGTTCTTATCTAATATCTAATTTGTTATACATATTATGCAGGCACCCCCTGTAACCTTAAAAAATTTGCAAGATTTGTTTCAAAAGCTATCGATGGGATGTAGGCCAAATGCAGAAGTGGTTGGTGATGTTGCAGGTTCCTCACATCTTGATAGCTAATATAGCTGATATTTGCTAGCTCTTTCCTTTCGTAATACAAGGGAAATTAAAAATTCAATCATAGATCTCACAAACCTTTTATTGTTAGCTATCATGTTAACAATATTTTTTGTAGAACAATTATATCTACAAGTTGCAAAATAATACATGATAAACAATCATAAAATGCCCCTATCCAGATTAATGTGGATAGCTAATGATATTTTGGTGTTTAATTTTCTCCTTTTATGCATTCTTTTATCTGCTTTAATCATCTGCTCTGAATTTATAGGCATGAACTGATTGAGTTTTGAGTATTGATCAACACTGCCTTTGATGATAGAGATCATGAAAGATTATTCTAATGTTCAAAAATTAAAAAGATAAATGTTAGAAATGGCAGAAAAGAAATAAAAAGGGGAGTACATAGGATATTACTAACAATATGGCCAGATTTTTAAACTAAAACCATGTACTGATGAGGTGTCATTTCTACCCGTTTCCGTCTTCTATTTTGTCCGGTTTGAGCATATACATTAGAATCTTCATTTATACATTGCTTTTTAAGCAGCTTAGGCCAAGCATTTGTCTATAATCTTTTTAAAAATAATTGAAGTAGAAGTTTAAAAACTTCTACTTGAAATGAATAATAAATAACCAAAAATAAGGCATGTTTGGCACCCAACTTATAAGCTACTTATAGCTAATAAGCCGGTAAGAACTTATGGCTGCTTATCGACCAGTGTTTGTGTACCCAACTTATAAGTAGAATTTATAACTTATAACATACTTTTTCTCAACTTATTTTGATTTTTCGCTGATTTATTAACCTTAATTTTAAAATATATATTTTTAAATGTTAATCTAACTTAAAATTCAAAAATTTAGATAATTATATTTTATAATTATTTATTTTAGTTCATTTAAGAGAAAAAAATTCTGGCTTATAAGTGAAATTATCAAAACACTTATTTAACTTATAAGTATTTTTCTACTTATCACTTATAATTAGCTTATACATTTTAAATGGTAAGTTATTTATTTTCAGATTTCCCAAACCGCATAGGTTAAAGCTATATATCTTTTCTTTGACATTTCAGGCAAAAGCAATATGCCACTTTTTTCTGTCATGAATGAAAATAAAAAGCTCTTAACTGTCTTAGGAAATGGCTTGATTCTTGAAAGGTTGTAAGAGGGGAGAATGAATGAAGATGAAGATGTGCAAATGTTTATCATGTACTTTGTAGTGAACAATTTGCCAATAAACAAGTACAGATTTCCATTACATTCATTTACACAGATATTTAAAAGTACAATTAAAAGTTACCTGGTTAGACTTTATATTTGTTTCAACACTTCCATCAAAATTAAACATTTTAGTCCAATTTTAGTCCAAGCCTAGTCCGATCAGGTACCAGAAAATACTAGAATTTTATATTTCAAATCAAATTGAAGCAGGTCCAATTTTGTGCATCTATAATTTCGTGTAAAAATCCGTTTTAGCCACTTTTTGAAACTATAAAAATTACTTTTTTAACATTGGATAATCATGAAAGTCTTCTTAAATTTCCCAATTTATTTGTTAATATTCGACTAATACAGAAAAAAATTTCTAATTATTCGACTTTTAAAATTAAATTAATTTTGTAATGAAATATTTTAATTTTTAAATAATAAACTATCATTATAGCACGTCCAAATAGTTTTACCATATTTCTAATGGTAGACTTTTCAAATAAATCTGCTCCATATTTCTAGATTTTTTAATTATCAATTTAAATAGCATTACAATAATTATATAATAATTTTGTTCAGGCTCGGCAATATATAGTATTATAATTTATTAAGGTTATGTAATATATGATCTCTTTATTAATTAGCGAAATTCAATTTTAATAGTACTTAGTATCAAATTTAATTTCACATTTTTTGATTTCACCCTGATCTCGGATTTAATTACTTGCGACTTAATGATAAAATAAGATTTATTAATTATTTCACTTATTTGATTTCACCCTAATTCCAAATTCGAATCTCTTTAGGTACATACTTAAACAACATGTATCATTAATATTTTTTTATTTCACCTAAATATTAAATTCTATAATTTGCAAGTACAAGATCTCGCATTCGATTATCTTGAATTACATGATTAAATAAGATTTATAGCCACATAAACTTTTCATATCAATCTATTTTACCTATCTTAATTTATTTAAAATTTAGTAGTTGGTAAATGTTCAATTAGATTTACGGTCCTAGATATGTTTTAATTGTATGAAACATTTGTTTAGTCTCCACTATCTTATATATAGTAACATAATCTAGTAATGTAATATATCATTTTTTGTTAAAAAGCAAATTCCACTTTTAATATTTTTTTACGATCAAATTTGGTTTACTTTCCTTGGTTTTGCAGTTTCGAATCTTTGTAACACCTCAATCCCACATCATTAAAAAAATGGGATTTCTGTTCATTTTAATTAAGCAAAGTATTGTACTAAGTCTGTCAACAAATCATGGTATTTTTGGGATCTGTTGTAAGCTTGTGGATTACCCAAACTGGTTGCATTTAGTCAAGAAAATATGGACTTTACGCGATTTTCGAAAAAGCCTACGATTTACCTCGGATTTCACATCTTTGACTTCCTACCAATCTCAAGTTTGATTCTCTTTAACAACATACTTATATAAAAAATTTTGACAATTTTTTTTTAACTAAAATCTCGGGTACGATCATCTTCAAGTGCATGATTAAATAAGTTTTAGTCATCGTTATAGCTATATCTCAAGAAAAATGATATAGAGTTGAAATGTGTTATATGAAATTTCTAAAAATTTATTTATTTTTCAAATATATTATATCTATTATATTATAATTATTTTTCTTTCTAATTTTTCTATTTTCATGGTGTAGACATTCTAATCCCAATGAAAGACATTTTTATATGTTAATATGATCAAAAACGATATATCTATACTATACTATAATAACCGGAATGACCTATAATTTGTAGTTTGGTTGACCCTCATTTTGGTTATCCCTTTCCATCTTCACCGTCGGATCTTTTTCACCAAATAATTAGAGATGCTAGATTCAAATACTAAAAAATACACCCCACAAGTTCTCAAATCTTGTCAACAACATATATTTATATTATAATTAATAAAGATACATATAAGTTCTCTAGTTCAAATCTTATCAACAACAAATATTTACATTATTATTTATGAATAAGATCTCATCATCAAATAATATTTATACTTTTTGAAATTAATTTGAAATTATATCATTTTGGTTATCCCTTTCCATCACGATCGTTGGATCTTTTTCACCAAATAATGAGAGTACTAAAAAATACACTCCACAAGTTCTCAGGTTCAAATTCCGTCAACAACAAACATTTATATTATAATTTATAAAGATACATATAAGTTATCAGGTTCAAATCTTACCAACAATAAATATTTACATTAGTATTTATGAATAAGATCTCATCAGTCAAATACTATTTATACTTTTTGAACTTAATTTGAAATTATACATAATTAAATTATAATTATATAATCATTATTTAATATTTAATTGTTTATATAAAATATTAATAAAAGTAAAAATAAAAATAGATAAATATTAACCAAGAATTGTGTATCGCAGGCCGTAAGCTAGTAATTAATTAAGGAAAAAATTAGTGTCTAAGTAGTTTAGTAAAAAATGTATATAGCTATTTAAGAAATATGTTTAAAAGCCATGTTTAAGGCATGTTATTAATGATTTTAACAATTATTTTAAATATTGTTTTAGTATAGTGGTTGTGGATGTGAAACAAAATATCTTCATCCATACCTAAGGTCATAAGTTCAATTCCAATTCAAAGCCAGATGTATAAAAAGGAAGACAATGAAAAAAAATAACTTTTCTATTTAAATAAATGAGACAGGGTATACTTGATGTTGCCCTAGAAATACCACACATAATTAATGTACTACTATTTTTAAAAAAAATAATTAATAAATTATTGTAACATTTTTTTATATAATATGGCTCAAATATTAACCTGGAATAAATTTTTAAAACATTCTAAAACTTGCTTATACAAATGTTGTTCATAATCTATGTTCATTTTGATGAAAAGGCTATATAGTAATTTTTGAGTGTATGATTTAAATATCTCATTCCATTAGTGAGAATGAAGTAAAATTTTTGTAACAACATATTTTATGATTTTTTTTAATACCTTTATATTTTGTATTTTTTTCTTTATAACATGGTTCCACATGGTTCCACTGAATACTATGTCATAGACAGTTGGACCTAAAGCCATCAAATAAGGCCTCACCTCTCTTAAATTTGAAAAAAAAATATCAATTCTTTTCACTTTTTTATTCTTTTGAAATAGAAGAGGGCTTCAATTTCCCAAAATTAGAAAACTGTTGTGCAAGCCAACAGAAATCTGTTTGGCAGAACAATATACACATTCTTCATCTAATACCAAAAATTAGTTGAGGTTTTGTTTCGAACTATCATAAAAGTGAGTGCAAGGTACGGGCCTCTTCATATATTTAAATAATTTCTCGTATGTAATGTTGAGCATATATTAAAATAATTTTATAATAAAAATTTGATTAATAATAATTTACTATTTTATGGTTTATTTATATTATATTTTTTTAAGATTATATATTATATTGGATAAATATCCCTACTATAATAAACACACAATATTTTTTTATTAGCTAAAATCATTACTTTTTTATAACTTGAAATAAACTTTATCAAATTAAAAAATTGAGCACAAAAAATAATTACTTCCCCATAATCGTGCGTGTATATAACTTGGACATTTATCAATTGATTTGGTTTTGACATAATAACAGTATATTTGTAAAATATAAATTTTACCTTGCACATATAATTAAACCTTATTACATATTATAAAATTTCTTAAATTTAGGTATTAATCACGTCTTAAGTATATATAGACATACATGATACAAGCTTAAATTTAGTACTCTTTCCAACTAAATGTTTGTCACACTTTAAAAATATATTGCAATAGCTCAGTAACACTAATATTATTCAGTGTCATGATTAGTTTTACATAAAAGTACACATTATAACAGCACCAAAAGTGAGTTTTCATATAATTTATACTATTTGTACGAGTATTCACATTATTACATGATTTCTATATATTAGTACTATTTTACCATATTTGGATGACATATTAAATATTGCGTCAAAAATTGCTAATAAATAAACGTATTATTTTTCAATACATGTTCATTATTTTACACAAATCTCAAAAATCTCGTACATTTGGAAAATATACCGTTATGGATAAAAATCTCGTATATTTAATGTTATAGTTAATTATAGGGTTCGTGAGTTTAAGACTCTATTTGACTGTTCTTGTGATTCGTGACTCAATCGGCCTTCACAAGATCCCTATGTACCTTGCTCTTTGCCAAGGATAAGTCAAAAATCGTAGTTCTAATTTGTGGGGTGAGACCACTTATATAGGCATAGGATGCCTTGAATTGGATTAGGGTTACGAGACTTGGTGGACAAGTCTCAGATTTAGAATAGACTTTGGAGTCCTAGAATGTAGGGATTTGCTTCATTATAGGACTATGTGGCTTGAGGACTACTATTTTGAGAGTTTGATTCTGATTTGAACTTGTTTTATCAATCACAGTTTGGGCTGATTCATGACCCACGAATTTAATAATAAATATTTGTTATGTGGGCTCCTTGAGCCCAATTAATGATATATTAATTACTGGGCCCTAATAATTGGGTTTCGTCTTTGGACCAAATCGGACATAATCGGCCCTTATCGATTACGCAATCAGGATTATTTTTATCCCCTATCATTTGCCCCCCAACTTCTAGGAAACCGTACAGGATTTCATAGAAGTTAAGTTTTTATTCCCTTGCAGGGTATCGTTTCTAGCATAAAGTGTGGAGCGACATACACTCTTACAAAGATTTGCCCTTTTCGAGACTTCAAACTATTTTCTGGAAATTTTTCATACTTATTTTCCTTACTTACTTCCTCTGATAGAATATGCCATGAATCGTTAATGCCCCCACTTAGTAATTTTCAAGAATTACTCTTTTAATTCCTTAATTTTCGGTAGTTTTTTTTCAAATTTTCTGCTATTTTTACCAGGATTCTGGTCGAAATTTTGATGAGGATCCTATTTGAAATTTCTGTCACCTGTTGTATCCTAGTAAAAAAATTTCGACCAGGGTCCACGACCTGGAATTCGACTAGGATCCTAGCTGAAATTCCAGTCACCTGTTGTATCCTAGTCGAAATATTTCGACCAGGAACAACAACCTGGATTTCGACCTAAATCCTAGTCGAATTTAAGATCCATTTTTAATAGTTTATCCAGAATTTATCGACCAGGATTCACAACCTAGTATTCGATGAGCATCCTAGTCAAAATTTCAGTCATTTGTTGCATCCTAGTTGAAAGATTTCGACCAGGAACCATGACCTGGATTTCAACCTAAAGCCTAGTCCAATTGATTGTTTATTTTGGGACCTCTAGTCGAAAAAATTCGACTAGGATTGACGATCTAGATTTCGACCTCAATCATGATCATAATTTATCATATTAATCCAATGTTGTTTAGACTTTCCTTTTCCAAATTTTATTTAAATTGGGCCAATGGCCTTCTGTTTTTCTTTTGGAAACCTCAGGAATATTCCATGGAAACTTCGCGAATATTCTAGAGGTTTGGTTTAAGCTTTTGGGCCTTTGGCTTATGGGTTTTTAACGGTTCATCTTCCCCCGAATTTCCCTATATATTAGAGTGAGTGGATTTATTTCTTTCTCACTTCTCCTTTTACAAACTTCTCTCCAAAAATTCTCTGCATTTTCCGGCTTTCTTCTACTTGCTCTCTGCAATTTCGGGCTTTCAGACTTTCAGTTTTCCGGCGAGATCTCCAAAGCTTCAAGGGTTTTCCAGGTATTTTTATCACATCCTTTTTAATTTTCCAGATTTTAGTATGGGTGTATTCATAGCTTTCTGGGTTTTTCATAGATTTTTGGATTTTAAGAATGGACACTCTTATAAATTTATGGGTTTTTTCCGCATTTGTCCTGCATATATTCATATATTATGTATGTCATTTTGTTTTTCTTTGCACTTTTCAGATGGCAGACAAAAAATCAGCTCTCCTGGACAAAATGAATGTGGATAGAAAACCTAGTGAATTCCCCATTCGATCAAGGTATTCTTCTTTCGTTCGATCTTTGGACAGTTGGTCGATGGGAGCCCCAACGATATATTCTTGATGGAGGCCTTCAATATCCTCACCTAGGATAATCGGACGTCCCACTCGTGGGATCTTATTAATGAGATAGTTTTTGTTGATCGCGGACTTTCTCTTGTCTCGAAGAAAAGTAATTTCTAACTTAGATTTACTTCTGTGTACTCAATTTAACTTGCCTTTCTAGCTTTAACTGTTGATTAATTTTCTCATGTAGTGGCTACAAAGATAGTGGAGATGACCAAGCCTAAATACTTGGAAACAACCAGGATGAAACGGGCCGTAAAGCTTTTTAAAGACCCATACTTAGGGACTGTTTTCCTGCATTTTTAACTCATATTGGAGCAGAAGGGGACGAGGAAGGCCCCAACCAGCCCTTTAGGACCAAACAAAGGCTAGGGGCCTTCTATTAGCGTGCATGGGGCATCCGGGGGAAGGAAACAATAGTTGGAAATATGAAGCATGCCAAGGAGTGGTCGCTTCAGTCCATTTCCCCGGCGGACTATAAAGATTTTGTCCTTCAATAGGACTTGGAGGCTAACGAGCTGTTTGGTGCTCAAGCTTTAGCGATGGTAACTTATTTTGGCAGGACTTTTTTATTTATTTACTCATCATTTCCTGAACTAAATTCATTTTTCTTCCTCTTTTTTTAATTTCAGGCGAACGCCCATTTTCAAGGGGTGTTTCACCAAGCTAAGTTTGGAAGTTAGTTACGATGATACCACCAAGAAGCTCGATGAGGCCAACAAGATAATTGAATTCCTTTGCCTCCTCGAGTTCTAATCTGGAAATAGTGTGAGCCAAGATTGTCATTTTAAATGACAAATAGAGCGGTGTTGTGTTTTTAGTATGAAGCATTGGCTTGGTTATGCACTCGACTCTCTCCACTCTCCATACACTCAACTCTCTCCACTCTCAATACACACAAGACAAAACACAAAGCCTTAAAAATTGATATAATTTTCTCAACCAATTTTCAATGCGCGAAGATCTAATAGCGCCTACTGTAGTTTTAGGAAATGGCGGCGACATCTCCGCCACTAAACCACCGGTCACTGGCTGTATCGTGATAATTTACAGTGAAATATAGAACAGTCCATTGGATCAGAATCTTCCACTTCCGGCTGTCACTAAGAATTAATTCAGTGTTTTTGATGGTCTTGTTAGCTCTGCTGCTAGAAATCCAGGTGTATATTTATATATATTGTGTGTGTAGATTTGAATGTGTAGATTTGAATTGATGTGTTGATGTTGTAGGACGTATTGTTGCTTTTAGTTTTGTAACTGAGTTGGATCAAATGTGTGTTAGTTATGTGATACTTGTGTGTATAGATTTGAATTAATTATCATTGCGATCGATGAAACAACTTTAGTTTGCTGAGTTGCGGTAATCTAAGTTAATTATTGAGTAATTGAATTGAATTAACTCAATTAAATGTATTTTTAATGTATACATTGTGTGTGTTAGTATATGCAATACACGTGTGTATAGATTTGAATTGGTTCTCATTCTGCATCGTTGAAACAACGTAATTTGAAGTTAGTTGTTGAGCAATTGAATCGAATTATAAAAGAGTGTACATGTACCTGTAGTTTATTTATGTTGTTAAGCATCAGATCTAGCCATCTAGGTTTTGTGTCGTATGTTCTCATTAACATGGTCTTTGATTTTCTTCTGTCTTTACTTCGAGACTTTTTAGTCGACTCTTATCTTGGCACATACGAGACCATCGTGGTCTTTGCAGTAATCCAGACACTGGTGAGCTGTAGTTAAATCTAACTATTATATTTTCTTGTCCTGAAGCATGCTTCTATATGTTAAATAGCTAAATTTTATGATATTTATCTTTTGTTTTTGTGGTGTAATTTGATTATTTATACTCGAAAGACCAGGTAAAGACGTATTATGTATGGCAATTTGAGATGGACATGAATGGAATGGATATGTTCTATACTTGTATGTGGATGTACAGTTAATAATCAACTTATAAATTAGTGTTTGTTTTGCGGATTGAGTGTTCATTGTGGACTAAAGACTAAAAGAAAGTCGTACATAATCACTATTATATAAGAGGGGGTGAAGCATTATTTATCATAACAGTAGTTTTACACTTATATATCCTCATTCGGTTGGTTCAATTAAGGGCTCTTCTTTGTACTAGCAACAGTTTTTGTAATTTAAAATATATATCCTCATTTTGTTGATTACTTCTTTCACATACAATCATTGATGATATCATCAGTGAGATGTTTATTTGTTGATAGTTTAGCATTTTACAGAACAAATGGGGCAATTTATTACATGGTAGGCCTATCTAGCATTTCCAGTAGTGGTAAAGAATTAAGTGATCCATCAGTTCCATTGTGTAAATAAAAATGACTCATGCCTTGTGTCTTAGAAACACAAACATACACAAACACACAGCATCTACAGAGCCCAGTTATCTTTTAAGAATAGAATTGAGGATGTGTGTCTTTTTTAATTAAAGCGCAGAAAATATCTCTGGTTAAATTGAGTGCATACAGTTATTTAAAGCTTTTTAACTAATCATTGCTGGTCTTTCTTTCTTTTCTTTCTTGTCCTTTTTGCAGGGAGGCCTCCAATTAAATACTGAGTGATATATATATTTGCGATACTTATGATTTTCTAAATTGTTATTTATCATCTTAAATCCCACTTATTAATTTCTTATTAGTTTAATTTAGTTAGCAAACAAGCACCCGGTTATTCTTGTACACTTCTAGACTGTAATTACAACTTCAACTGGTACAAATATGTATATTTTTGCCAAACTAAATAATAATGGTAGACTTGTTGTTGTCCATTTCAGGAATTCCAAAATGTAAACAGTCAAAATCCAGCAACATGTATGCTGGAAATTAGCTCTGCAGTGGTGGAATTTAAACTTGAGGTTGACTTTGCAAAAATTTATGAAAAATATATTTTGTATAGGTATGTAGTTTTCTTTAACTACCAAATGTGGTCTCGGACAGTTCTGTTCATATGTTTAAAGGAAGCTTTTTTTCTCCGTCAGGAGCAATATAAAACTCATTAAAGAACTAAGTAATGAAGCACCAGGCTCTGAGGACTTTCATTTTCCGACCCGATTGGCAACCTTTTATTACTCAATGTAAAGCTTGCTTATGGAAGAAATACTGGTCATACTGGAGGTATCCAGAGTACAATGTCATCCGCTTTTTATTGACAATTTGATTAATTTTCCAGTCCTAGAATCAACATTTTTTCAGTTTTGTTTATTTTGTTCACTTGTATCAAAAGCAAGTTAATGGCATGTTCAATTTCTAAACAAATCATGTAAAATTGTTTTTGAGAAATATGTTACATTAGGTACTTCAGTGTTAAAAAAAATTGCATAATATAATACAAATCATTATAAAACTGTTATTGTAGGCAAAAAATATTACAATGATTTTGTGGCCCACATGTGGGGCCCATAGGTAGGCTCACATGTGGGCCTCAATTTTTTTTGCAAATTCTAAGTACAAAGGTAACATATATAGTATGATACTATAGACATACTTTTACGTTACCTTTTAATCCTATTATAACACAAAATTTAAAGTTGCGGAAGGGCAAAAAAATGTTACCTTAGGGGCGAAAGATAAGTTGATAAAAACAGCAACATCATTTTTATGTTACCTTAGGGCTTTGGCTAGCTATGGTAACATTTGTTGGGCCTAAACGACATCTATGG
The DNA here is from genome assembly GCF_009905375.1 of Apium graveolens. Classification (NCBI taxonomy): domain Eukaryota; kingdom Viridiplantae; phylum Streptophyta; class Magnoliopsida; order Apiales; family Apiaceae; genus Apium; species Apium graveolens. The sequence goes on along the minus strand of NC_133648.1, from coordinate 14,940,959 downwards.
GGTAGTGAAAATTGATATATCCTAATATCCGTATAGTTGGATCATCGAAAAAATTATTTTAAAAATTAATCTTGTAAATCGGGAACGAGCCTCGTTGTTGAGAGTGGTACTTTTACAAGATTTTTCTATTCCTGAAATGCAAGATAAATTTGAAATTTTTTAATAATATTTTCATATACTAAAATTGATATATCCTAACATCGGTACGGTTAAATCGTCAAAAAAAATTGTTTTAATAATTAATCTTGTAAATCGGGAATGAGTCTCGTTGGTGGGAATGGTACTATTACTAGATTTTCCTAATCCTCACAGGCAAGAAAAATTTGAAATTTTTTAATAATTTTTTCATATGACTAAAATTGATAAATCTTAGCATCCTTACGGTTGGATCATCGAAAAAATCCTTTGAAAATTTAATCTTGTAAATCAGGAACGAGTCTCGTTGTTGGGAACAATACTTTTACTATATTTTCCTATTCCTGAGATGTAGCATGAATTTGATTTTTTTTTATTTTTTCATATGTCTTTAATTGATATATCTTAACATTCATACGGTTGGATCGTTGAAAAAAATCATTTTAAAATAAATCTTGTAAATCGGGAGCGAGTCACGTTGTTGGGAGTGGTACTTTCACTAGATTTTCCTATTCCTATTCTTGAGAAGCAAAATTAATTTTAAAAAGTTTATTAATTTCTTTATATGACTAAATTGATATATCTTAACACCCGTACGATTGGATTACTGAAAAAATCATTTGAAAAATTTATCTTTTAAATCGGGAACGAATCTCGTTGTCGGGACGGTTACTTTTACTAGATTTTTCTATTCTTGACATGCAAGATGAATTTGACATTTTTTAATAATTTTTTTATATGACTAAAATTTATATATCTTAACATCTGTTAAGTTGGATCATCGAAAATATCATTTATAAAAATTAAACTTGTAAATCGGGAACGATTCTCGTTGTCGGTAGTGATACTTTTACTGGATTTTTCTATTCCTGAAATAGAAGATGAAATTAAAGACTTTTATTAATTATTTTACATGACTAAAATTGATATATCTTCACACACGTATGGTTGGATCTTTGAAAAAATTATTTTAAAACTTTATCTTTTAAATCGGGAATGAATCTTGTTGTCAGGAGTGGTACTTTTACTAAATTTTCCTATTCGTGACATGCAAGATGAATTTAAAAACGTTTATTAATTTTTTCATATGACTAAATGTGATATATCTTAACACCCGTATGGCTGGATATTTGAAAAACTTATTTTAAAAATTTATCTTTTAAATCGGGAACGAATCTCGTTGTCGGGACTAGTACTTTTATTAGATTTTTCTATTCCTAACATGCAAGATGAATTTGACATTTTAAAAAAAAAATTATATGACTAAAATTTATATATCTTAATATATGTTAAGTTGGATCATCGAAAAGAAAATTTGAAAAATTAATCTTGTAAATCGGGAACGAGTCTCGTTATTGGTAGAGACACTTTTACTAAATTTTCCTATTCGTGATATGCAAGGTCAATTCGAATTTTTTTGATAATTTTTTCAAATTACTAAAATTGATATATCCTAACATCCGTCCGGTTGGATCATCAAAAAAATCATTTTAAAAATTAATCTTGTAAATCGGGAACGAGTCTCGTTGTTGGGAATGGTACTTTTACTAGATTTTCCTATGCCTCACATGCAAGATGAATTTGAATTTTTTTAATAATTTGTTTAAATGACTAAAATTGATATATCTTAACATCTGTACGGTTGGATCGTCGAGAAAATTATTTTAAAAATTAATCATGTAAATCGGGAAGGAGTCTCGTTGGTGGGAGTGGTACTTTTACTAGATTTTCATATTCCTGACATGTAAGATGAATTTGAAAATTTTTAACAATTTTTTATTATGACAAAAATTAGTATATTTTAACATCTGTACGATTAGATCATCGAAAAAAATATTTTCAAAATTTGTCTTGTGAATCAGGAACAAGTCTCGTGGATTGAAATTTGAAATTTTTTATTAATTTTTTCATATGACTATAAATGATATATCTTAATATTCATACGGTTGGATCGTCGAAAAATATCATCTTAAAATTAACATTATAAATCGGGAGCGAGTCACATTGTCCGGAGTGGTACTTTCACTAGATTTTCATATTCCTATTTCTGACATGCATGATGAATTTAAAAAAGTTTATTAATTTTTTTATATGACAAAAAATGATATATCTTAACACACGTACGGTTGGATCATTGAAAAAATCATTTTAAAAATTTATCTTTTAAATCGGGAACGAATCTCATTGTTGGGACTAGTACTCTTACTAGATTTTTCTATCCTCACATGCAAGATGAATTTAATATCTTTTAATAATTATTTCATATGACTAAAATTTATATATATTAACATCTGTTAAGTTGGATCATCTAAAAAATCATTTTAAAAATTAATCTTGTAAATCAGGAATGAGTCACGTTGTTGGGAGTTGTATTTTTACTAAATTTTCTTATCCTGACATGCAAGATTAATTTTAAAAAAATTATTTATTTTTTCATATGACTAAAATTGATATATCTTAACACATGTACATTTGGATCAGTGAAAAAAAATGTTTTAAAATTTTATCATTTAAATTGGGAACAAATCTCATTGTCTAGACCGATACTTTTATTAGAATTTTCTATTCCTGACATGCAAGATGAATTTGAAATTCTTTAATAATTTTTGTATATGACTAAAACTTATATATCTTAACATTAGTTAAGTTGGATCGTCAAAAAAATTATTTTAAAAAATTATCTTGTAAATCGGGAACGTATCTCGTTGTCAGGAGAAGTACTTTTACTAAATTTTTCTGTTCCTCACATGCGAGATAAATTTGAAATTTTTTATTAATTTTTTTATATGACTAAAATTGATATATTTTACATCTGTACGGTTGGATCGTGAAAAAATTCATTTTAAAAATTTATCTTGTAAATCGGGAACGAGTCTCGTTGTCAAGGGTCGTAGTTTTACCAGATTTTTCTAATTCTCACATGCAAGATGAATTTAAATTTTTTTATTAATTTTTTAATATGAATAATATTGATATATATTAGCATCCGTACGGTTGGATCATCAAAAAAATATCTGAATAATTTATCTTATTAATCGGGAATATCATTTTATAAAATAATACTTCTTACAACGGTTTTATTAGAAAACTATTGTGTGAGAAACAAAGTTTCTAGAAGGTTCTCGAACTAGGCATATAGAAAATGGTTTGTATTAAAATATCTTGTACAGGATCAACTAAGACAATGTTTTTTTATAAAACGTTGTGTAAGATTATCAGCTTTTTTCAATCTAACGGCTAATATTTAATCTCATTTCAATCAAGGGCTGTCATTTGCACACTTCAGCATTCCAAGTAAAGTTTTTACCACCTATCACGGGGTGCCACCTCATCACGTGGTGCTTATTGAAATTCTAAAAGAACTATTTCAGACTACTGTTTTATTCCGTTGTATGAAGGTTCGTAAGACAATCCCTCTAAAAATTATTGTCTGAATTACACAACATAATATATAATAGCTTATATAAGATCGACTAAGACAATAGTTGTATTTTAACATAAAATCGTTGTGTAAGAATATCTCCTATTTTTCGATCTAACGGCTGATATCTAATCTCACTTCAATGAAGGGCTCTCTTTTACCCACCCAAATCCTTTGGAAAGTTTTACAGCTATCACGTGGTGCGAGCTCAATACTTGGTGCCCATTCAAATTCCTTAGCCAATTGTTTTTATACCGTTATTTGATGGTTTAGAAGACAACCTTTTTGAAAAATTGTTGTCTGAATTACATAATATAATGTGAAAACCGTTGTCTCAAGGCCCTAAAGGTTAACATAGTGATAGAAGTTTGTAATCGTTGTGTTAAAAATTTATAATAACACTATATTTAAAAAATTGTTATCTGAATCGATGAGAGGATACAACATTTACAACAGTTTAAAAAAAGATAGATAACAGTTTTTGTTTTGGAGCTCACATAACTATTCACCGTTGTATGATTTTCTAGGATGACATTTTTTTAACCGTTGTTTGTCGGCCATTTTCTGATTGCAAATTTTTTGTAGTGACATGTCATAATAGTTTTTTTACTCTATTATTTTGCTTGGTCATTTTGCGTACGTGATTCCCATTTTCCATGTTATATATGAGAGTTTGTTTTGCCATGCTTGTTTTCTTGTCTAAATTGGTGCGGCCTTTCGTAGTTGGTGTATTAAACCACACTATTTTGTTAGTTGAGGATTAGACTACTGTTGGTTTTAATTTTGTTTTCATGTATATTCTATTGATGATGACCTTGGTTGTGGTTTTGCCACTAACATTCATTTGTATTTTATATAATATTCCTCTAGTGTTAGCATTAGTGCATGAGTTCCAGCATATCTTGTTTTTCTCTTGTTAATTTAAATTTTATGAGCGTGGGTGACTAGACCAGTTGCATGCTATATCTATTATCTAATGATTACATTTGTATTTGGTGGATGATAGCATTTTTTTATATATAGTCTTGTGCTTAATTTGCAAGGCTATGTGTTTTACATATGTATCAACTCCTGCTCTTTTGAATATGAGTTCTATGTTAATGATTTTAGTGTGTTTACATGTCTATATAACAGGCTCATATTTTCAAATTTGGAGCTCCATAATGTAATATTCGGGATATCGCGTGTAATTATTTTTATCAATAAATGATTATTATGTGATTATTATGTATTTTTTGGTGAATTATTGGATGATTGGTGTGGATATGTGGATGCTTAAATGTGGTAAAGTATAAGTATGTTAATTTTATTGTCTCTAGAATAAAATACAGATAATTAAGGTATTTTTCTGGTAATTTTTGGAGTGTTATATGATTTTATATTGATTTATGAATTTATTAATTATTTCTGAATAATTTCAAAATTATTTTATAAAGCCGGAAATCGTCCGACTTCAACCGTTTTTACGCTTTTACAACCCGAAACTCTTCCGAAAACTCCTTCCTAACCTAATCTGGTAATTCCGGATATTTTCCTTGTTTTGACTTTTTCGATCCGGATTACGGTTTGACCCGTACGCATCCCAGCGTACAATTTTCGATACGATAATTATTTCGATGAATCAACAAAACCCGTATTCTCGAAAGACGGGATATTATTACATTATTTTCGTATAAAGTGTTTTATAAAAAGACCGGTTTGGATAATTATCCAATACGGGTATCAAACCGGATCGTCTTTGTGACGGCCTCAACCCCGGGGTCAGGAGTTGACGTCACCAAACACAATAACCAAAATATAAACAACAGGATAATTATTAAAATATAGTAACTTGACCCCAAACCAAGATCCGATCCAGGTTCAAGTATAATTCAGATTGACACTATTACAACCCATTTATTTAACATCTAACACACTCTAACTTTATTCAGCAACTCACGGGTCTGATACAAACTACCTCAGAAGATCCGGGTCCATTAGGGGCGGGAACATGGGTCTGTCTGACTGGTCTTCTAGGCAAATGTGAGATATAAATAACAGTTTACAAGAGTGAGCATAATCGCTCAGCAGTACCAACATATGAATAACGGAGTAAAAGCAATAATGTAACGAGAATAGGAACAGAGCTGTAATCATGATATCAACATTATGTAATGAAAATTAGAGATAAATGGATATCACTAACGAGCATGCTATATCAAAACAACATAGTAGTGTGTTGTGTAAATACCAGAGTCCAATTTTAGCATGCAAATCACTTTTATAAAACCGTTGTATTAACTACTTATGCTCTTATATAAATCACAAATCCCAATCAGATACGTAGCGGATATGTGAAGATAGTTGATTAGGCTATCAATACCAGACGACTCTAACTGCCAGAGACTAGCTAGGTCCCTGACTAGCTGGACTAATCGGTTTAAGAGTGCGCGCAACCGAATTAGCCTCTCATGCCAACTCAATAGGCCTACTATGGCCCCAATGTATCCCATATCTGACCATTTTATTCAGTTTTTGAAACACTTGTATCTATCTCATTTTCAAAATCATTTATTTAACCAGCACACATATAAAATCCAGTTCGTAAATCATTTCATTCGAGATAGGTACCTTTCGAAGTTACTTCTCCCCAAAATAATTTGGAAACAGTGATTTATAACTATAGGGATACGCAACTTAAATTATTTCTGTTCCATTACGAAAGTAAAACATTTAGCTATTCATATGCACTGAACCATAAAAGAATGGTCAAGGGTACTTGCATTGCAACGCTTTACAAAACCCTAAGTAGCTTTCACACTGACTTTGATCCTGGGAAAACTCGACCGAGATCTACAAATATAGAGTACCACTACACCAAAAACTGAATCAGACAACACTACTTACACAATGGTTGATCAAAAAACCGTTGTCCCAAATCATCAGACAACGGTGAATGATTCGTTGACTGAATAGCATTGTGCGACTTCCCTTCTTACAATGGTGATTAAACTTTTTCCAAAGTGTTGTCTACATGGTACCAGTGTGCTCCAATGAGACAATGGTTATAGTTCAGCTTATTGTGTGACATCTCTTACACAAGTTGTTTTTAGGTCATAATAAACCATTGTGCTCGCTTTGAATTTAGACAACTAATTGTCATGACTGTTGTGCAAGTTAGACAACGGTGGCTCAAAACACATGTGTTCATGTATTTTAGACAATGGTGCTGAAAAGCCATTGTTAGAAGCAAAACATGTAGACAATTGTTTATCACCTCTGGTGAGTAAATGAGTGTCACACAATAGTGTATTACCTGTTGTCTGAATCACCTCCATTAGAATATAGGTGACAACAGTTTTCTTGTAAAACCATTATATGTTTACCTGAGAGTTTTTTTTAAAAAAAGCTTCACATAGATACTTCAGACAAAGATTCTGAATTATTATTCTAGGAAAACTAATTCCTGACACATCTGACAATGGTTTCCGCTAATAAATGGTGTATGCATTCTACCACACAACAGAGCTCACCAAAACCGTTGTCTGAATTTATGTCTCAATTTAAACTAATCACGTTTCTTTTTAAGTTATTTTTACTGTAAATTTTATTTATATAAAACTAAAAAAAAAAGTCACAATTTCTTTATCGTTAGATTATGAATAGATTATTCTTAGCCGTTGATTTATAAAAAATTAAAATTTTCGTTTCCCCTCTATTTTATTTGGATTCCCGCCTGATTTTTTTAAAAAAAAATAGAAATTTTTAAAAAAAATATAAAAAAAATTTTGAAGGTGATTTATGTTTGGAAGAATGATTTTCTAAAATGTAAGACAACAGTTTTAAAATTAAACCATTGTACGAAAGTGTACAAACAAGCCTTTTTTTAGGAACCCATTGTGTCATGACCTCAACCTTTTTGAAAAAATATAAAACAACGGTTTGGGCGAAAATCCATTGTAAGAATATGTACAAACAAGTCTTTTTAGTTCAAACCATTGTCTATTGACATCAAATTTCTTGACAATCCCAAAGACTTGAATGAGACTTGAATCGTTACCGTACGCTTTTAAAATGTGCTACAAGAGAAGTGATTGGCATGTAAAAACTCACATTATCATACACATGTTTAAATATCAATAAAGTTATAAGAAATAAATAACTTATATTTTTTCTTTATAATATGTTGTATCGTAATCATATACGTACGTAGATCCCATCATTACTTTCGAAATATAGTCGATAACTATACATATGAAAGATTCGGTACTTGTTAAGTTTACTATATTACATAGAGACACCGTATGAGTAAAGAAAAGTGAAACTAGACATTTAATGTCGATCGATTTAAATATTTTCTTTTTTCTTAATTTAATTCGATATAGGGGTTTAAAATTTGGAAGAATGACTTTCTAAAATATAAGACAACAGTTTTAAAATTAAACCATTGTACGAAAATGTACAAACAAGCCTTTTTTTAGGAACCCATTGTGTCATGACCTCAACCTTTTTGAAAAAATATAAAACAACGGTTTGGGCGAAAATCCATTGTAAGAACCTGTACAAACAAGTCTTTTTAGATCAAACCATTGTCTATTGACATCAAATTTCTTGACAATCCCAAAGACTTGAATGAGACTTGAATCGTTACCGTACGCTTTCAAAATGTGCTACAAGAGAAGTGACCGGCTTGTAAAAACTCACATTATCAAACACATGTTTAAATATCACTAAGGTTATACGAAATAAATAACTTATATTTTTTCATTATAATATGTTGTATCGTAATCATATACGTACGTAGATCCCGTCATTACTTTCGAAATATAGTCGATAACTATACAAATGAAAGATTCGGGACTTGTTAAGTTTACAATATTACATAGAGACACCGTATGAGTAAAGAAAAGTGAAACGAGCCATTTAATGTCGATCCATTTGAATATTTCATTTTTTCTTAATTTAATTCGATATAGGGGTTTAAAATTTGGAAGAATGCTTTTCTAAAATATAAGACACCAATTTTAAAATTAAACCATTGTACGAAAGTGTACAAACAAGCCTTTTTTTAGGAAACCATTGTGTCATGACATCAACCTTTTTGACGAAATATAAGACAACGGTTTGGGCGAAAATCCATTGTAAGAACCTGTACAAACAATCTTTTTAGTTCAAACTATTGTCTATTGACATCAAATTTCCTGACAATCCCAAAGGCTTGAATGGGACTTGAATCGTTACCGTACGCTTTCAAAATGTGCTACAAGAGAAGTGATTGGCATGTAAAAACTAACATTGTCAAACACATGTTTAAATATCACTAAGGTTATACGAAATAAATAACTTATATTTTTTCATTATAATATGTTGTATCATAATCATATATGTACGTAAATCCCGTCATTACTTTCGAAATATAGTCGATATCTGTACATATGAAAGATTCGGGATTTGTTAAGTTTACAATATTACATAGAGATACTGTATGAGTAAAGAAAAGTGAAACGAGCCATTTAATGTCGATCCATTTGAATATTTTATTTTTTTTAATTTAATTCGATATAAGGGTTTAAAATTTGGAAGAATGAATTTCTAAAATATAAGACAACAGTTTTAAAATTAAACCATTATACGAAAGTGTACAAACAAGCCTTTTTTTAGGAAACCATTGTTTCATGACATCAACCTTTTTGACAAAATATAAGACAATGGTTTGGGCGAAAATCAATTGTAAGAACCTGTACAAATAAGTCTTTTTAGTTCAAACCACTGTCTATTGACATCAATTCTCTTGACAATCCCAAAGACTTGAATGGGACTTGAATCGTTACCGTACGCTTTCAATATGTGCTACAAGTGAAGTGATTGGCATGTAAAAACTCACATTATCAAACACATGTTTAAATATCACTAAGGTTATACGAAATAAATAACTTATATTTTTTCATTATAATATGTTGTATCATAATCATATATGTATATAGATCCCGTCATTACTTTCGAAATATAGTCGATAACTATACATATGAAATATTCGGGACTTGTTAAGTTTACAATATTACATAGAGACACCGTGTGAGTAAAGAAAAGTGAAACGAGCTATTTAATGTTGATCCATTTGAATATTTCATTTTTTCTTAATTTAATTCGATATAGGGGTTTAAAATTTGGAAGAATGATTTTCTAAAATATAAGACAACAGTTTTAAAATTAAACCATTGTACGAAAGTGTACAAACAAGCCTTTTTTTAGGAAACCATTGTGTAATGACATCAACCTTTTTGACAAAATATAAGACAACGGTTTGGGCGAAAATCAATTGTAAGAACCTGTACAAACAAGTCTTTTTAGTTCAAACCATTGTCTATTGACATCAAATTTCTTGACAATCCCAAAGACTTGAATGGGACTTGAATCGTTATCGTACGCTTTCAAAATGTGCTACAAGAGAAGTGATTGGCATGTAAAAACTCACATTATCAAACACATGTTTAAATATCACTAAGGTTATACGAAATAAATAACTTATATTTTTTCATTATAATATGTTATATCATAATCATATACGTACGTAGATCCCGTCATTACTTTCGAAATATAGTCGATAACTATACATATGAAAGATTCGGGACTTGTTAAGTTTACAATATTACATAGAGACACCGTATGAGTAAAGAAAAGTGAAACGAGCCATTTAATGTCGATCCATTTGAATATTTCATTTTTTCTTAATTTAATTCGATATAGGGGTTTGGAAGAACGATTTTCTAAAATAAAAGACAACAGTTTTAAAATTAAACCATTGTACGAAAGTGTATAAACAAGCCTTTTTTTAGGAAACCATTGTGTCATGACATCAACCTTTTTGACAAAATATAAGACAACGGTTTGGGCAAAAATCAATTGTAAGAACCTGTACAAACAAGTCTTTTTAGTTCAAACCATTGTCTATTGACATCAAATTTCTTGACAATCCCAAAGACTTGAATGGGACTTAAATCGTTACCGTACGCTTTCAAAATATGCTACAAGAGAAGTGATTGGCATGTAACAACTCACACTATCAAACACATGTTTAAATATCACTAAGGTTATACAAAATAAATAACTTATATTTTTTCGTTATTATATGTTGTATCGTAATCATATACGTACGTAGATCCCGTCATTACTTTCGAAATATAGTCGATAACTATAAAAATGAAAGATTCGGGACTTGTTAAGTTTACAATATTACATAGAGACACCGTATGAGTAAAGAAAAGTGAAACGAGCCATTTAATGTCGATCCATTTGAATATATCATTTTTTCATAATTTAATTCGATATAGGGGTTTAAAATTTGGAAGAATGCTTTTCTAAAATATAAGACACCAATTTTAAAATTAAACCATTGTATGAAAGTGTACAAACAAGCCTTTTTTTAGGAAACCATTGTGTCATAACATCAACCTTTTTGACGAAATATAAGACAACGGTTTGGGCGAAAATCCATTGTAAGAACCTGTACAAACAATCTTTTTAGTTCAAACTATTGTCTATTGACATCAAATTTCTTGACAATCCCAAAGACTTGAATGGGACTTAAATCGTTACCGTACGCTTTCAAAATGTGCTACAAGAGAAGTGATTGGCATGTAAAAACTAACATTATCAAACACATGTTTAAATATCACTAAGGTTATATGAAATAAATAACTTATATTTTTTCGTTATAATATGTTGTATCATAATCATATATGTACGTAAATCCCATCATTACTTTCGAAATATAGTCGATATCTATACATATGAAAGATTCGGGACTTGTTAAGTTTACAATATTACATAGAGACACTGTATGAGTAAAGAAAAGCGAAACGAGCCATTTAATGTCGATCCATTTGAATATTTTATTTTTTTTTAATTTAATTCGATATAAGGGTTTAAAATTTGGAAGAATGAATTTCTAAAATATAAGACAACAGTTTTAAAATTAAACCATTATACGAAAGTGTACAAACAAGCCTTTTTCTAGGAAACCATTGTTTCATGACATCAACCTTTTTGACAAAATATAAGACAATGGTTTGGGCGAAAATCAATTGTAAGAACCTGTACAAACAAGTCTTTTTAGTTCAAACCACTGTCTATTGACATCAATTCTCTTGACAATCCCAAAGACTTGAACGGGACTTGAATCGTTACCGTACGCTTTCAATATGTGCTACAAGTGAAGTGATTGGCATGTAAAAACTAACATTATCAAACACATGTTTAAATATCACTAAGGTTATATGAAATAAATAACTTATATTTTTTCGTTATAATATGTTGTATCATAATCATATATGTACGTAAATCCCGTCATTACTTTCGAAATATAGTCGATATCTATACATATGAAAGATTCGGGACTTGTTAAGTTTACAATATTACATAGAGACACCGTATGAGTAAAGAAAAGTTTACAATATTACATAGAGACACCGTATGAGTAAAGAAAAGTTTACAATATTACATAGAGACACCGTATGAATAAAGAAAAGTGAAACGAGCCATTTAATGTCGATCCATTTGAATATATCATTTTTTCATAATTTAATTCGATATAGGGGTTTAAAATTTGGAAGAATGCTTTTCTAAAATATAAGACACCAATTTTAAAATTAAACCATTGTACGAAAGTGTACAAACAAGCCTTTTTCTAGGAAACCATTGTTTCATGACATCAACCTTTTTGACAAAATATAAGACAATGGTTTGGGCGAAAATCAATTGTAAGAACCTGTACAAACAAGTCTTTTTAGTTCAAACCACTGTCTATTGACATCAATTCTCTTGACAATCCCAAAGACTTGAACGGGACTTGAATCGTTACCGTACGCTTTCAATATGTGCTACAAGTGAAGTGATTGGCATGTAAAAACTAACATTATCAAACACATGTTTAAATATCACTAAGGTTATACGAAATAAATAACTTATATTTTTTCATTATAATATTTTGTATCATAATCATATACGTACGTAGATCCCGTCATTACTTTCGAAATATAGTCGATAACTATACATATGAAATATTCGGGACTTGTTAAGTTTACAATATTACATAGAGACACCGTATGAGTAAAGAAAAGTGAAACGAGCTATTTAATGTCGATCCATTTGAATATTTCATTTTTTCTTAATTTAATTCGATATAGGGGTTTAAAATTTGGAAGAATGATTTTCTAAAATATAAGACAACAGTTTTAAAATTAAACCATTGTACGAAAATGTACAAACAAGCCTTTTTTTAGGAAACCATTGTGTCATGACATCAACCTTTTTGACAAAATATAAGACAATGGTTTGGGCGAAAATCAATTGTAAGAACCTGTACAAACAAGTCTTTTTAGTTCAAACCATTGTCTATTGACATCAAATTTCTTGACAATCCCAAAGACTGGAATGGGACTTGAATCGTTACCGTACGCTTTCAAAATGTGCTACAAGAGAAGTGATTGGCATGTAAAAACTCACATTATCAAACACATGTTTAAATATCACTAAGGTTATACGAAATAAATAACTTATATTTTTTCATTATAATATGTTGTATCACAATCATATATGTACGTAGATCCCGTCATTACTTTCGAAATATAGTCTATAACTATACATATGAAAGATTCGGGACTTGTTAAGTTTACAATATTACATAGAGACACCGTATGAGTAAAGAAAAGTGAAACGAGCCATTTAATGTCGATCCATTTGAATATTTCATTTTTTCTTAATTTAATTCGATATAGGGGTTTAATATTTGGAAGAACGATTTTCTAAAATATAAGACAACAGTTTTAAAATAAAACCATTGTATTAAAGTGTATAAACAAGCCTTTTTTTAGGAAACCATTGTGTCATGACATCAACCTTTTTGACAAAATATAAGACAACGGTTTGGGCAAAAATCAATTGTAAGAACCTGTACAAACAAGTCTTTTTAGTTCAAACCATTGTCTATTGACATCAAATTTCTTGACAATCCCAAAGACTTGAATGGGACTTAAATCGTTACCGTACGCTTTCAAAATGTGCTACAAAAGAAGTGATTGGCATGTAACAACTCACACTATCAAACACATGTTTAAATATCACTAAGATTATATGAAATAAATAACTTATATTTTTTCGTTATAATATGTTGAATCGTAATCATATACGAACGTAGATCCCGTCATTACTTTCGAAATATAGTCGATAACTATATAAATGAAAGATTCGGGACTTGTTAAGTTTACAATATTACATAGAGACACCGTATGAGTAAAGAAAAGTGAAATGAGCCATTTAATGTCGATCCATTTGAATATTTCATTTTTCATAATTTAATTCGATATAGGGGTTTAAAATTTGGAAGAATGCTTTTCTAAAATATAAGACACCAATTTTAAAATTAAACCATTGTACGAAAGTGTAGAAACAAGCATTTTTTTAGGAAACCATTGTGTCATGACATCAACCTTTTTGACGAAATATAAGACAACGGTTTGGGCGAAAATCCATTGTAAGAACCTGTACAAACAATCTTTTTAGTTCAAACTATTGTCTATTGACATCAAATTTCTTGACAGTCCCAAAGACTTGAATGGGACTTGAATCGTTACCGTACGCTTTCAAAATGTGCTACAAGAGAAGTGATTGGCATGCAAAAACTAACATTATCAAACACATGTTTAAATATCACTAAGGTTATACGAAATAAATAACTTATATTTTTTCGTTATAATATGTTGTATCATAATCATATATGTACGTAAATCCCGTCATTACTTTCGAAATATAGTCGATATCTATACATATGAAAGATTCGGGCCTTGTTAAGCTTACAATATTACATAGAGACACTGTATGAGTAAAGAAAAGTGAAACGAGCCATTTAATGTCGATCCATTTGAATATTTTATTTTTTTTAATTTAATTCGATATAAGGGTTTAAAATTTGTAAGAATGAATTTCTAAAATATAAGACAACAGTTTTAAAATTAAACCATTATACGAAAGTGTACAAACAAGCCTTTTTTTAGGAAACCATTGTTTCATGACATCAACCTTTTTGACAAAATATAAGACAATGGTTTGGACGAAAATCAATTTTAAGAACCTGTACAAACAAGTCTTTTTAGTTCAAACAACTGTCTATTGACATCAATTCTCTTGACAATCCCAAAGACTTGAATGGGACTTGAATCGTTACCGTACGCTTTCAATATGTGCTACAAGTGAAGTGATTGGCATATAAAAACTCACATTATCAAACACATGTTTAAATATCACTAAGGTTATACGAAATAAATAACTTATATTTTTTCATTATAATATGTTGTATCATAATCATATACGTACGTAGATCCCGTCATTACTTTCGAAATATAGTCGATAACTATACATATGAAATATTCGGGACTTGTTAAGTTTACAATATTACATAGAGACACCGTATGAGTAAAGAAAAGTGAAACGAGCTATTTAATGTCGATCCATTTGAATATTTCATTTTTTCTTAATTTAATTCGATATAGGGGTTTAAAATTTGGAAGAATGATTTTCTAAAATATAAGACAACAGTTTTAAAATTAAACCATTGTACGAAAGTTTACAAACAAGCCTTTTTCGCCCAAACCGTTGTCTTATATTTTTTGACAAAATATAAGACAACGGTTTGGGCGAAAATCAATTGTAAGAACCTGTACAAACAAGTCTTTTTAGTTCAAACCATTGTCTATTGACATCAAATTTCATGACAATCCCAAAGACTTGAATGGGACTTGAATCGTTACCGTACGCTTTCAAAATGTGCTACAAGAGAAGTGATTGGCATGTAAAAACTCCCATTATCAAACACATGTTTAAATATCACTAAGGTTATACGAAATAAATAACTTATATTTTTTCATTATAATATGTTGTATCATAATCATATACGTACGTAGATCCCGTCATTACTTTCGAAATATAGTCGATAACTATACATACGAAAGATTCGGGACTTGTTAAGTTTACAATATTACATAGAGACACCGTATGAGTAAAGAAAAGTGAAACGAGCCATTTAATGTCGATCCATTTAAATATTTCATTTTTTCTTAATTTAATTCGATATAGGGGTTTAATATTTGGAAGAACGATTTTCTAAAATATAAGACAACAGTTTTAAAATTAAACCATTGTACGAAAGTGTATAAACAAGCCTTTTTTTAGGAAACCATTGTGTCATGACATCAACCTTTTTGACAAAATATAAGACAACGGTTTGGGCAAAAATCAATTGTAAGAACCTGTACAAACAAGTCTTTTTAGTTCAAACCATTGTCTATTGACATCAAATTTCTTGACAATCCCAAAGACTTGAATGGGACTTAAATCGTTACCGTACGCTTTCAAAATGTGCTACAAAAGAAGTGATTGGCATGTAACAACTCACACTATCAAACACATGTTTAAATATCACTAAGGTTATACGAAATAAATAACTTATATTTTTTCGTTATAATATATTGTATCGTAATCATATACGTACCTAGATTCCGTCATTACTTTTGAAATATAGTCGATAACTATTCAAATGAAATATTCGGGACTTGTTAAGTTTACAATATTACATAGAGACACCGTATGAGTAAAGAAAAGTGAAACGAGCTATTTAATGTCGATCCATTTGAATATTTCATTTTTTCTTAATTTATTTCGATATAGGGGTTTAAAATTTGGAAGAATGATTTTCTAAAATATAAGACAACAGTTTTAAAATTAAACCATTGTACGAAAGTGTACAAACAAGCCTTTTTTTAGGAAACCATTGTGTCATGACATCAACCTTTTTGACGAAATATAAGACAATGGTTTGGGCAAAAATCAATTGTAAGAACCTGTACAAACAAGTCTTTTTAGTTCAAACCATTGTCTATTGACATCAAATTTCTTGACAATCCCAAAGACTTGAATGGGACTTGAATCATTACCGTACGCTTTCAAAATGTGCTACAAGAGAAGTGATTGGCATGTAAAAACTAACATTATCAAACACATGTTTAAATATCACTAAGGTTATATGAAATAAATAACTTATATTTTTTCGTTATAATATGTTGTATCATAATCATATATGTACGTAAATCCCGTCATTACTTTTGAAATATAGTCGATATCTATACATATGAAAGATTCGGGACTTGTTAAGTTTACAATATTACATAGAGACACTGTATGAGTAAAGAAAAGCGAAACGAGCCATTTAATGTCGGTCCATTTGAATATTTTATTTTTTTTTAATTTAATTCGATATAAGGGTTTAAAATTTGGAAGAATGAATTTCTAAAATATAAGACAACAGTTTTAAAATTAAACCATTATACGAAAGTGTACAAACAAGCCTTTTTTTAGGAAACCATTGTTTCATGACATCAACCTTTTTGACAAAATATAAGACAATAGTTTGGGCGAAAATCAATCGTAAGAACCTGTACAAACAAGTCTTTTTAGTTCAAACCACTGTCTATTGACATCAATTCTCTTGACAATCCTAAAGACTTGAATGGGACTTGAATCGTTACCGTACGCTTTCAATATGTGCTACAAGTGAAGTGATTGGCATGTAAAAACTCATATTATCAAACACATGTTTAAATATCACTAAGGTTATACGAAATAAATAACTTTTATTTTTTCATTATAATATTTTGTATCATAATCATATACGTACGTAGATCCCGTCATTACTTTTGAAATATAGTCGATAACTATACATATGAAATATTCGGGACTTGTTAAGTTTACAATATTACATAGAGACACTGTATGAGTAAAGAAAAGTGAAACGAGCTATTTAATGTCGATCCATTTGAATATTTCATTTTTTCTTAATTTAATTCGATATAGGGGCTTAAAATTTGGAAGAATGATTTTCTAAAATATAAGACAACAGTTTTAAAATTAAACCATTGTACGAAAGTGTACAAACATGCCTTTTTTTAGGAAACCATTGTGTCATGACATCAACCTTTTTGACAAAATATAAGACAACGGTTTGGGCGAAAATCAATTGTAAGAACCTATACAAACAAGTCTTTTTAGTTCAAACCATTGTCTATTGACATCAAATTTCTTGACAATCCCAAAGACTGGAATGGGACTTGAATCGTTACCGTACGCTTTCAAAATGTGCTACAAGAGAAGTGATTGGCATGTAAAAACTCATATTATCAAACACATGTTTAAATATCACTAAGGTTATATGAAATAAATAACTTATATTTTTTCATTATAATATGTTGTATCATAATCATATATGTACGTAGATCCCGTCATTACTTTCAAAATATAGTCGATAACTATACATATGAAAGATTCGGGACTTGTTAAGTTTACAATATTACATAGAGACACCGTATGAGTAAAGAAAAGTGAAACGAGC
Organism: Apium graveolens; assembly: GCF_009905375.1. Taxonomy (NCBI): domain Eukaryota; kingdom Viridiplantae; phylum Streptophyta; class Magnoliopsida; order Apiales; family Apiaceae; genus Apium; species Apium graveolens. The sequence goes on along the minus strand of NC_133648.1, from coordinate 14,922,987 downwards.
CATTTAATGTCGATCCATTTGAATATTTCATTTTTTCTTAATTTAATTCGATATAGGGGTTTAATATTTGGAAGAATGATTTTCTAAAATATAAGACAACAGTTTTAAAATTAAACCATTGTATGAAAATGTATAAACAAGCCTTTTTTTAGGAAACCATTGTGTCATGACATCAACCTTTTTGACAAAATATAAGACAACGGTTCGGGCAAAAATCAATTGTAAGAACCTGTACAAACAAGTCTTTTTAGTTCAAACCATTGTCTATTGACATCAAATTTCTTGACAATCCCAAAGACTTGAATGGGACTTAAATCGTTACCGTACGCTTTCAAAATGTGCTACAAGAGAAGTGATTGGCATGTAACAACTCACACTATCAAACACATGTTTAAATATCACTAAGGTTATACGAAATAAATAACTTATAATTTTTCGTTATAATATGTTTTATCGTAATCATATACGTACGTAGATCCCGTCATTACTTTTGAAATATAGTCGATAACTATATAAATGAAAGATTCGGGACTTGTTAAGTTTACAATATTACATAGAGACACCGTATGAGTAAAGGAAAGTGAAACGAGCCATTTAATGTCGATCCATTTGAATATTTCATTTTTTCTTAATTTAATTCGATATAGGGGTTTAATATTTGGAAGAATGATTTTCTAAAATATAAGACAACAGTTTTAAAATTAAACCATTGTACGAAAGTGAACAAACAAGCATTTTTTTAGGAAACCATTGTGTCATGACATCAACCTTTTTGACGAAATATAAGACAACGGTTTGGGCGAAAATCCATTGTAAGAACCTGTACAAACAATCTTTTTAGTTCAAAGTATTGTCTGTTGACATCAAATTTCTTGACAATCCCAAAGACTTGAATTTGACTTGAATCGTTACCGTACGCTTTCAAAATGTGCTACAAGAGAAGTGATTGGCATGTAAAAACTAACATTATCAAACACATGTTTAAATATCACTAAGGTTATATGAAATAAATAACTTATATTTTTTTGTTATAATATGTTGTATCATAATCATATATGTACGTAAATCCCGTCATTACTTTCGAAATATAGTCGATATCTATACATATGAAAGATTCGGGACTTGTTAAGTTTACAATATTACATAGAGACACTGTATGAGTAAAGAAAAGCGAAACGAGCCATTTAATGTCGATCTATTTGAATATTTTATTTATTTTTTATTTAATTCGATATAAGGGTTTAAAATTTGGAAGAATGAATTTCTAAAATATAAGACAACAGTTTTAAAATTAAACCATTATACGAAAGTGCACAAACAAGCCTTTTTTTAGGAAACCATTGTTTCATGACATCAACCTTTTTGACAAAATATAAGACAATGGTTTGGGCGAAAATCAATTTTAAGAACCTGTACAAATAAGTCTTTTTAGTTCAAACAACTGTCTATTGACATCAATTCTCTTGACAATCCCAAAGACTTGAATGGGACTTGAATCGTTACCGTACGCTTTCAATATGTGCTACAAGTGAAGTGATTGGCATGTAAAAACTCACATTATCAAACACATGTTTAAATATCACTAAGGTTATACGAAATAAATAACTTATATTTTTTCATTATAATATTTTGTATCATAATCATATACGTACGTAGATCCCGTCATTACTTTCGAAATATAGTCGATAACTATACATATGAAATATTCGGGACTTGTTAAGTTTACAATATTACATAGAGACACTGTATGAGTAAAGAAAAGTGAAACGAGCTATTTAATGTCGATCCATTTGAATATTTCATTTTTTCTTAATTTAATTCGATATAGGGGTTTAAAATTTGGAAGAATGATTTTCTAAAATATAAGACAACAGTTTTAAAATTAAACCATTGTACGAAAGTGTACAAACAAGCCTTTTTTTAGGAAACCATTGTGTCATGACATCAACCTTTTTGACAAAATATAAGACAACGGTTTGGGCGAAAATCAATTGTAAGAACCTGTACAAACAAGTCTTTTTAGTTCAAACCATTTTCTATTGACATCAAATTTCTTGACAATCCCAAAGACTGGAATGGGACTTGAATCGTTACCGTACGCTTTCAAAATGTGCTACAAGAGAAGTGATTGGCATGTAAAAACTCACATTATCAAACACATGTTTAAATATCACTAAGGTTATACGAAATAAATAACTTATATTTTTTCATTATAATATGTTGTATCATAATCATATATGTACGTAGATCCCGTCATTACTTTCAAAATATAGTCGATAACTATACATATGAAAGATTCGGGACTTGTTAAGTTTACAATATTACATAGAGACACCGTATGAGTAAAGAAAAGTGAAACGAGCCATTTAATGTCGATCCATTTGAATATTTCATTTTTTCTTAATTTAATTCGATATAGGGGTTTAATATTTGGAAGAATGATTTTCTAAAATATAAGACAACAGTTTTAAAATTAAACTATTGTATGAAAGTGTATAAACAAGCCTTTTTTTAGGAAACCATTGTGTCATGACATCAACCTTTTTGACAAAATATAAGACAACGGTTTGGGCAAAAATCAATTGTAAGAACCTGTACAAACAAGTCTTTTTAGTTCAAACCATTGTCTATTGACATCAAATTTCTTGACAATCCCAAAGACTTGAATGGGACTTAAATCGTTACCGTACGCTTTCAAAATGTGCTACAAGAGAAGTGATTGGCATGTAACAACTCACACTATCAAACACATGTTTAAATATCACTAAGGTTATACGAAATAAATAACTTATATTTTTTCGTTATAATATGTTTTATCGTAATCATATACGTACGTAGATCCCGTCATTACTTTTGAAATATAGTCGATAACTATATAAATGAAAGATTCGGGACTTGTTAAGTTTACAATATTACATAGAGACACCGTATGAGTAAAGAAAAGTGAAACGAGCCATTTAATGTCGATCCATTTGAATATTTCATTTTTTCATAATTTAATTCGATATAGGGGTTTAAAATTTGGAAGAATGCTTTTCTAAAATATAAGACACCAATTTTAAAATTAAACCATTGTACGAAAGTGTACAAACAAGCATTTTTTTAGGAAACCATTGTGTCATGACATCAACCTTTTTGACAAAATATAAGACAACGGTTTGGGCGAAAATCCATTGTAAGAACCTGTACAAACAATCTTTTTAGTTCAAAGTATTGTCTATTGACATCAAATTTCTTGACAATCCCAAAGACTTGAATGGGACTTGAATCGTTACCGTACGCTTTCAAAATGTGCTACAAGAGAAGTGATTGGCATGTAAAAACTAACATTATCAAACACATGTTTAAATATCACTAAGGTTATACGAAATAAATAACTTATATTTTTTTGTTATAATATGTTGTATCATAATCATATATGTACGTAAATCCCGTCATTACTTTCGAAATATAGTCGATATCTATACATATGAAAGATTCGGGACTTGTTAAGTTTACAATATTACATAGAGACACTGTATGAGTAAAGAAAAGCGAAACGAGCCATTTAATGTCGATCCATTTGAATATTTTATTTTTTTTAATTTAATTCGATATAAGGGTTTAAAATTTGGAAGAATGAATTTCTAAAATATAAGACAACAGTTTTAAAATTAAACCATTATACGAAAGTGTACAAACAAGCCTTTTTTTAGGAAACCATTGTTTCATGACATCAACCTTTTTGACAAAATATAAGACAATGGTTTGGGCGAAAATCAATTTGAAGAACCTGTACAAATAAGTCTTTTTAGTTCAAACAACTGTCTATTGACATCAATTCTCTTGACAATCCCAAAGACTTGAATGGGACTTGAATCGTTACCGTACGCTTTCAATATGTGCTACAAGTGAAGTGATTGGCATGTAAAAACTCACATTATCAAACACATGTTTAAATATCACTAAGGTTATACGAAATAAATAACTTATATTTTTTCATTATAATATGTTATATCATAATCATATACGTACGTAGATCCCGTCATTACTTTCGAAATATAGTCGATAACTATACATATGAAATATTCGGGACTTGTTAAGTTTACAATATTACATAGAGACACCGTATGAGTAAAGAAAAGTGAAACGAGCTATTTAATGTCGATCCATTTGAATATTTCATTTTTTCTTAATTTAATTCGATATAGGGGTTTAAAATTTGGAAGAATGATTTTCTAAAATATAAGACAACAGTTTTAAAATTAAACCATTGTACGAAAGTGTACAAACAAGCCTTTTTTTAGGAAACCATTGTGTCATGACATCAACCTTTTTGACAAAATATAAGACAACGGTTTGGGCGAAAATCAATTGTAAGAACCTGTACAAACAAGTCTTTTTAGTTCAAACCATTGTCTATTGACATCAAATTTCTTGACAATCCCAAAGACTTGAATGGGACTTGAATCGTTACCGTACGCTTTCAAAATATGCTACAAGAGAAGTGATTGGCATGTAAAAACTCACATTATCAAACACATGTTTAAATATCACTAAGGTTATACGAAATAAATAACTTATATTTTTTCATTATAATATGTTGTATCATAATCATATACGTACGTAGATCCCGTCATTACTTTCGAAATATAGTCGATAACTATACATATGAAAGATTCAGGACTTGTTAAGTTTACAATATTACATAGAGACACCGTATGAGTAAAGAAAAGTGAAACGAGCCATTTAATGTCGATCCATTTGAATATTTCATTTTTTCTTAATTTAATTCGATATAGGGGTTTAATATTTGGAAGAACGATTTTCTAAAATATAAGACAACAGTTTTAAAATTAAACCATCGTACGAAAGTGTATAAATAAGCCTTTTTTTAGGAAACCATTGTGTCATGACATCAACCTTTTTGACAAAATATAAGACAACGGTTTGGGCAAAAATCAATTGTAAGAACCTGTACAAACAAGTCTTTTTAGTTCAAACCATTGTCTATTGACATCAAATTTCTTGACAATCCCAAAAACTTGAATGGGACTTAAATCGTTACCGTACGCTTTCAAAATGTGCTACAAGAGAAGTGATTGGCATGTAACAACTCACACTATCAAACACATGTTTAAATATCACTAAGGTTATACCAAATAAATAACTTATATTTTTTCGTTATAATATGTTGTATCGTAATCATATACGTACCTAGATCCCGTCATTACTTTTGAAATATAGTCGATAACTATTCAAATGAAATATTCGGGACTTGTTAAGTTTACAATATTACATAGAGACACCGTATGAGTAAAGAAAAGTGAAACGAGCCATTTAATGTCGATCCATTTGAATATTTCATTTTTCTTAATTTAATTCGATATAGGGGTTTAAAATTTGAAAGAATGATTTCCTAAAATATCAGACAACAATTTTAAAATTAAACTATTGTACGAAAGTGTACAAAAAAGAATTTTTTTAGGAAACCATTGTTTCATGACATCAACCTTTTTGACAAAATATAAGACAACGGTTTGGGCGAAATTCCATTGTAAGAACCTGTACAAACAAGTCTTTTTCGGTAAAACCATTGTCTATTGACATGTAAAAACTCTGATTAGAAACTCTGACATGTAAAAACTCTGACATGTACAAGAGAAGTGATTGGCATGTAAAAACTTACATTATCAAACACATGTTTTAAATTCATCTTGCATGTCAGGATTAGAAAAATTGAGTAAAAGTACCACTGCCGACAACGAGACTAGTTCCCAATTTACAAGATTAATTTTTAAAATGATTTTTTTGACGATCCAACCGTACGAATGTTAAGAGATATCAATTTTAGTCATACGAAACAATTATTAACAAATTTGAAATTCATCTTGCACGTGAGGATTAGAAAAATCTAGTAAAAGTACCACTCCCGACAATGAGACTCGTTCCTGATTTACAAGATTAATTTTTAAAATGATTTTTTCGACAATCCAACTGTACAAATGTTAGGATATATTAATTTTAGTCATATAAAAAAATATTAAAAAATTTTAAATTCATCTTGCATGATATAAATAGAAAAAACTAATAGATATACTACTCAACAACACGAAATTGATAAAATAATTTTTTTTAATAGGTGTCTCTTCAACTATTCAAATATTAAAATATTTTGACATTAATCATTATAAAAATAAATAAAAAAATTGAAATTTATACTCACTTTGATTTTATTCTTAGTTAAATGATTTATACTAATATAATTTATACTCATTTTTTAATAAATAACTATTTAAAATTTAATTTTTTAGTAATGTCGTACCAATATTTTCTTTCTCTAGGTTATTCAATCATTTTCCCCTTCACAAAATTTTGTTTCCCCTCTTTACTTCTAAATCTGATAAAATATTTCCCACTTTTATTTTCAATCTAGACCTCATCTTCTCTAGTTGAAGTACAATGATTTACGGCTTCTGTAGTGAATTGTTGGGCGGTCATTTTCCCCCCAAAACAAAAAACTACTCAATAATACTTCTTTCTACAACTGTCTTTTCTCTATGGATGCTCTCTTTCTCTCTCTCCCCCTCTCTATATGAAAGCATGATTTTTTGGTGTTTCAGATGTCAGGAATTATTTCTCTCCCCTGGACATGTCTATGGCTCCGATCTGGGGATCCGGTTAAATAGAAATTAATAATTTTGGCTGATTTTGCAGGTAATTTGGGCTTCAAAATGGGCGCCTGAATGAATTGGTAAATATATATGCTTTATTTGGAGTTTTGTTCTGATTATTTCTAGGTTTTGGTTTAACTAATTGAAGATTTTTAAAATTGATGGTCCTTTATTTTACACAAAAAACTCCTCTGTCTAAATTCCATAGTGTTCTTCAGCCATAATTTTGAGTGAATCACACTTATATATGTGTGTTAATTTTGTGGTTGTTAAACACAAGGAATGTGCTAAAGAACCGGTTAGGTTCCACTCAGGTGCAGCAGAGAATAAGCTGAAAGCTCATATACAAGAAGTACTCAAATGCTGAGCTGAGAGAGGAGCTGTTTCTCTTCTTCCACGGGCCACAGGTAGTAATAGCTCAAATTAATTTATGACTTCAAGATGAAATTGGAGAGGGACACGTTTTCTGGCTATTACAGATAATTCAATGGTACAACTTCATACTTTGAGTCGGACATATACTGTGATGATTATTTTCCGTGTGACCTTGATTTCCTTCTCCATTTCCAAGCTGAATAACTTGAAAATATGAAACATTTCAAATTGATCAGCTTCATACTTCTGCTAGTTTTTTTTAAGAATACTAGCATATACTATTTGTGACTTTTACGTAGTTTCCATACTTTCTTAATTCTTTTTCCACAAGTATTTTTGTTTGTAATCTAATAATTTCAGAGAAGCAAGCATATTATTAACTTGATTGCAAATGATTCAGCCAAAACAATTTTCCTGTTATGAACGGCTTTTAGTACCTAGATTGCCTTGTCAGGCCACATAATTGAATTATATAGTAGATATATCTACACAGGTTTTGTAGATTGTAGCTAGATAATGGACATATGTATGTTATTTTGCAAAAATTGTTCTGCCTATGCTATATATACTAGGAATGTTATGTTCTTCTTAAAACCGACTGGATTCAGAAGCGCCTTGTGCAGATCAAGGGCTGTGGTCTTGAAGCAGTTATCTTTATTAGTTTTGTTCTTTTAATGCATTATACATAACTGCACTTCATTTTAATACTAAATATGTATAATGTTTATGATCCAGTGGCTTGAATCAGAAATGTTGCGGCTCACTCATCTTCGTGATAGAGCAAGTGATTTAGGCAATAAGAAAAAATATCCTTTGCTGTTAATTTTATGTTTCGTTCTCTCTGGGTTTTTCTTCTTCTTTGAATATTGTAAACATTCATTATGGATAAGTTTTATACACATGCTTATGGCAACACAGGTGATTTACCTTGTGATATAGTAGTATTTAATTCTTACTTCTGAAGATAATGATAGTGAAATTGACAGTAATAAACAAGGTTTGCTTCTCACCTATCTGTCTATAATATAAACACTATTATTCGGTAGTCTTTTTATAATTACAAAAATGTCTTTTGTTTGTTCGGAAATGTGTATGAGGGATAAAGGCTCTGGCTTTAGCAGGAGAGGAAGGGAGCCAATATCTCCATGAAGTGGTGATGTAAATGATTCTTGGAGTGGTGAAAGGAATATACTAGTAAGAATGGAGAAATTGATACTAATTTACTAGACTAATATATGTATGCTCTTTATATTATAAATAATTAGCATTTTATCAATGATCATCAACAATAGGTATTATCAAAGGTGGGTTCTACTTTAGGGATAGTAGAACATGGCGTAGAGTGTTGTATTTACCTTTATATGTACCTTTTCGGCAGGTAATTGCTCTGTGAACCCGTGTTATACTTTTCTTGCATTGAGTACATGAGCTTTTACATTCAATATATGTTTATGAAGCTAGCCTTCCAGAAGATGAGTGTCGTTATGCGATTTATGACTATGATTTTGTGACCGTAGAGAATTGGCAGAAGAGCAGAATTTTCTTCATTGAATGGTAAGTACAAAATACAAGGTCTTAAATTTGCTTTATTTGCATTCCACTTCTTTAAGTTCAGTTATTTATGATCTATATATGGTTGCAAAGGTGTCCAAGGTAACGAGAAAAATTATTTACGCAAGCTCTAAAGATAGATTTAAGAGGGAATTCGACGACATCCAGCTTGACTTGCAAGCCACTGATCCAACAGAAATGGGACTTTTTTCAATAGCCAAGCTTATTAAAATGTGTACATTAATGAGCATTAGTAGAAATAGATTTTAAGTTATAATTGTAATTCTTGTAGAGAACCTTTGTATTGTAAATTTCATTTCAATTGTGAAATAATAATTGAATTATTATAATACCATTTTATTTAAAAACTAGTTTAATTTAAATAATGAGATTAATTTTATAAACAGTTGTGTGAAAGCCACATTAAAAATGATGAAAACCGTTGTTGTCTCCGTGCATATAGTTTTTTTAAAAAAAAACTGTTGTCTTTTGATATTATTTGCAATGGTTTAAATCTTTTATACCATTGCGTAAAGCTGTTGTGAGCATTGCTAAAACACAATACCCAAAAAACAAAAAACTGTTGCATTAAGTATCTCATACATTTGTTTCTTAATAAAAACCAATGTGTAACTAGATGAAATAAATACATAAACTGTTGTAGGAGTCAATTCTCATAACACTATTTTTAACTATTGTGTTTGTAAATTGTTACAACGGCTAAAAAACTGTTGTTTGTAGAATATTATAAAGGGTCATATGCGTTGTGTGAATAAAACGAGACAAAGGATTTATATTCAGTTGGGTGATGTATTTGTTACAATGGTGCATAACCATTGTATGAGTGCCAAACACACCGCCCCCGGATAGACAACGAAAAATTCATGTTTTAGACAACGGTGGAAAATCATTCTCTGATTCAATATTTCTTGTAGTGTGCCCTAATTAGTTATACCGACATGCTTGATATCCTAAAATCCTAATTACCCAATCCGATAACCCGACTCGTATAATCATTATACACATAATCACATAATCACGTATTCAGAACACTATTACGGGTAACACGTAGAACATAATTATGTACATTTACAATATATTTTTTGAAAACTTTGGCAGCATCTTATTTGTTTATAAGACTACCCGTCGATTACAATCAACGTCAATAATCCACAACAACTCACAATATCACTCCATTATTTTTATACAACATGCATCCTAACATTATTCGAAATTAATTATTTAGGTCCCAAAATACTTACGTAATTACTTTATTTATTTATACAATTTAGGACTCAGAACATCGTCATCACCATCCACCGTTGACTCACTGAAGTTCATCGTCAATGGCGGCACAATTTATTGGCGCGCGATATAATACGGGTTCCCAAATAAATTATACCGATTAATATTATTTCTCGCAACGAAAGTTTTAATTTCACGAATACTAATCATTTATTTTCCTGCAGAAAAAGAGAATAGGAATTAAAATTATAACTGTTAGCCCACTGCAAAGCCCAGCCCAACAGTCAAGCCAACTGCAAGGCCCAACAAGGAAACCTAACAACAAAACCAAACCCAACAACCATGAACACAGCTGCACACACTGCACAACCATCTTCCACCGCACACACGGCCTCAGGGCCATCACGAAACACACACACAACATAATTACACACACACACACACCTTACACAGGGCACACATATATCCTAATATATATACATGCATAAACCAACTGAGCAACAGAGTCACCAAGCTCACCGGAACAAAAGCACGGCGACGACGAAACCGGGGTAACATGGGAAGCCGAAGAAGAATGCCGGAAAACAGAGAAAGAATGAGGAAAAAGAAACGGGAAAGGAGAGATACAGAGGGAGACATATAACGAGAGATGAGAGAAGAGAGATTAGAGATTTCGAGAGAGAGAGAGAGACAACGGGCCGAGTAACACAGTGAAAGGGGAAACCCCCCTTTAATTTTATTTTTTTTCCTTTCTCCTGCTTACGTGTCAATGCAAATACTGAGAAGCTGACACGTTGGTTTTGTGATAATTATAAAGATTTAAAAGCCTGCTTTGCCCCGGAATTCAAAATTAACGGGTTGAGGTGCACGAAAAACAATTCCCGAAAATTACAAAAATAATATCAAAATGTCATAAATAACCCGAAGTTTACAAAGACATAATTTTTGAAATTTTTAAAACACTTTTTAAGGTGCTCTTCGTATCCGCTTTTAAACAAATAACGAAACGAAGCGCGGTGAAACGATTCCCGAATATTTCCAAAATAATTTAAAATTCTCAGAATAATGCCAACTTAATAAAATATAAGTTCCATGATTTTTAAAGAGTTCCTGAATTAAATATTGATTTTACAAGTAAATACACTCAGAAAATCAATTAAAAATAAATTTTTAGTGGAATATTGATTTCTCAATTTTATAAAGTCCTAAAAATAATTATTGAAATAATAAAATTATAAAACCAATTTTAGAAATAACCAAGTATTTATGGAATTACAATTACAATAAAATCACTTTTACAAGCGAAATAAAATCATATAAGTTACTAATAAATCACACAATTCAATCCCACATAACAACAAATCATAAATAATTAAATAACAATCAGTAACTACTTCCAAAATCAATACACACATTTTATTTAATTATTCAAATCTTTATTACACTTTTAAATATTCCATAAATACACGAGTCGTTATAGTCTTTGCAGTTACTTACTGGCTAAGTAACTAATTTACCGATCCAATATTCCATAAATATATATAACCCTTTTATTATTTCATTTTATTCGTATAATCATAATCGATCAGTAAAAATATTGAATTTACAGAGAAAACCCTAAAAACACTGTGTTCTTGAAAGGCAAACACACAAACGAAATCGAACTCTGATTCGGGCGTGCAATATGTCAAAACGAAGCTCTCGAAAAGTTCTTTCATAATAAATCATCCATTTTAGTGCAAAAATCAAGGTGATGTTCTTATTTTATTTAAATTCGAATTATTTAGTAATGAAAATATGAATTTTTGTTCTTGATGTTGTTTGTGTGATCTAATGGCATAATCATGAAGATCTTTTCTACATGGTCATTTTGCTATATTATATGACTAATTTGGAGTTCAATAACATGTTCAAATTGATGTTTAATTCTCGAATTACTAAATTAGGGTTTTAATTCTCAAATTACTAATTTGGAGTTCAAGAAATGGGTGTTTCTGCCCTAAGGGTTATCAGTTGTTTTTGATGATTGCATAATATTCCTTGTTAAATTTAGACTCGATTGGTATATATGAATACAACGAACGATTGGTGGACTAGTGCTTAATTGAGTTCATCGGATTCGGGTCGAGTTCGTCAGAATTCTTATTGGTTTCACCAGATTTTGAATTATAGGCTTTGTTGATGTTGATTTATAGCTTGTATGTAGTTCTGGAAAGATGGGGAATGAGTTTGCTGTGAAAACCATGAAAAACAGGGTTGTTTGGGGGTCGAATTGGAATCGGCGGATTTTGGGAGCTCGCCGGATTCTGCAGAATCTCGGCGTGTTCTTAGAAACCCGATTCCAGTTCATAACCGACATGTTTTCATTTATAAAACCTGGATTTAATATTTTTTATCTCAAAATCATTTCTGAAATGGTGTTCTTACAGTTTAGCCCCTGAAAGTTTCTAAACTTTACAAATTTCAGACTTATGTTTCCAAAGTCATCGAAAATTGGATTTCTCTTATAAAATTAATTTCAGAAATTAATTTTAATTTCAAAAAATTCCTAAAATCGTTATTTTAATTCCAAAAATCATTTTTAATTCAAAAATAAATTTGATTTATTTTATTAATTAATTTTAATTAAATTTTATATATTTTAATTAATTAATTAATTTAATATTAATTTATTAATTAACATAATTAATTATTAATTGATTTTAATTGATTTAATAAATAGATTTAATTATTTTTTTTGATTTAAAAATTCTGAAAAATAGTTTTGAGCTTTAAAATATTATTTTAATTTATTTTCAAAAACATGTTAGTCTTTGACATCAGTTGTTTGTCTGAAAAAGATGTACATTGTGTTTTTTGACATTAGTCTTGTTTGGTTAAAAGTGATGTTTATAATGTTACTTGACATCAGTTTTATCTTGAACAAAGAGATTTCTATGTTTCATTTAGACATGAACCTAGATTTCTTTGACATCAGTTTTTTACCTTAAAGTGATGTATATTATCTTTTTTAACATCATCTTTTCTTATTTGAAAGTTATGTGTAAGAAGTTTATAGACCAAAGTGTGTAAAGTTTTACATCACTAATTTTGTAAAAAAGCGATGTACTCATTACTAATAAACATTTATTATAAATAAAACTGATGTCCTTTACTACATAACCAAAACTAAAACATTGGAATAACAAGCATCCACACAAATCCAACCAGTCCATCATTCATACATTTAACCATTCAATCATCCAAAAACCACCAACACCAACCCCATCATCTGCATCAATCATCCAAAAATCACCAACACCAACCCCATCATCTACATCAATCATTCAAAAACTACAGAAGCTACATTACCTAATGTAGATTTATAATTTTTTTATACGACTAAAATTTATATATCTTAATATATGTTAAGTTGGATTATCGAAAAGAGAATTTGAAAAATTAATCTTGTAAATCGGGAACGAGTCTCGTTATTGGTAGTGATACTTTTACTAGATTTTCTTATTCCTGAAATGCAAGGTCAATTCGAAATTTTTTAATAATTTTTTCAAATTACTAGAATTGATATATCCTAACATCCGTACGATTGGATCATCAAAAAAATCATTTTAAAAATTAATCTTGTAAATCGAGAACGAGTCTGGTTGTTGGGAATGGTACTTTTACTAGATTTTCCTATGCCTCACATGCAAGATGAATTTGAAATTTTTTAATAATTTGTTTAAATGACTAAAATTGATATATCTTAACATCTATACGGTTGGATCGTCCAAAAAATTATTTTAAAAATTTATCATGTAAATTGGGAACGAGTCTCGTTGGTGGGAGTGGTACTTTTACTAGATTTTCATATTCTAGACATGTAAGATGAATTTGAAATTTTTTAATAATTTTTTATTATGACAAAAATTAGTATATTTTAACATCTGTACGATTGGATTATCGAAAAAAATATTTTCAAAATTTGTCTTGTAAATCAGGAACAAGTCTCGTGGATTGAGAACAGTACCTTTACTAGATTTTCCTATTCCTGACATGCAGCATGAATTTGAAATTTTTTATTAATTTTTTCATATGACTATAAATGATATATCTTAATATTCATACGGTTGGATTATCGAAAAAAATCATCTTATAATTAATCTTCTAAATCGGGAGCGAGTCACGTTGTTCGGAGTGGTACTTTCACTGGATTTTCCTATTCATATTCCTGACATGCAAGATGAGTTTAAAAAAATTTATTATTTTTTTTATATGACAAAAAATGATATATCTTAACACCCGTATGGTTGGATGATTGAAAAAATCATTTTAAAAATTTATCTTTTAAATCGGGAATGAATCTCATTGTTGGGACTAGTACTCTTACTAGATTTTTCTATCCTCATATGCAAGATGAATTTGACATTTTTTAATTATTAATTCATATGACTAAAATTTATATATATTAACATCTTTTAAGTTGGGTCATCTAAAAAAGCATTTTAAAAATTAATCTTGTAAATCAGGAATGAGTCACGTTGTTGGGAGTTGTACTTTTACTAAATTTTCTTATACCTGACCCGCAAGATTAATTTAAAAAAAAATATTTATTTTTTCATATGACTAAAATTGATATATCTTAACACCCGTACATTTGGATTGGTGAAAAAAATGTTTTAAAATTTCATCTTTTAAATTGGCAACAAATCTCATTGTCTGGACCAGCACTTTTATTAGAATTTTATATTCCTGACATGCAAGATGAATTTGAAATTCTTTAATAATTTTTGTATATGACTAAAACTTATATATCTTAAAATTAGTTAAGTTGGATCATCAAAAAAATTATTTTAAAAAATTATCTTATAAATCGGGAAGGTATCTCGTTGTCGGGAGTAGTACTTTTACTAAATTTTTCTATTCCTCACATGCGAGATTAATTTGAAATTTTTTATTAATTTTTTTATATGACTAAAATTGATATATTTTAAATCTGTACGGTTGGATCGTGAAAAAATTCATTTTAAAAGTTTATCTTGTAAATCGGGAACGAGTCTCGTTGTCAAGAGTCGTAGTTTTACCAGATTTTTCTAATCCTCACATGCAAGATGAATTTAAAATTTTTTATTATTTTTTTAATATGAATAAAATTGATATATATTAACATCCGTACGGTTGGATCATCGAAAAAATATTTAAAAAATTTATCTTATTAATCGGGAATATCATTTTATAAAATAATACTTCTTACAACGGTTTTATTAGAAAACTATTATGTGAGAAACAAAGTTTCTAGAAGGTTCTCAAACTAGGCATATAGACAATGGTTTGTATTAAAATATCTAATACAAGATCGACTAAGACAGTGCTTTTTTTATAAAACATTGTGTAAGAATATCAGCTTTTTTCAATCTAACGGTTAATATTTAATCTCATTTCAATCAAGGGTTGTCATTTCCACACTTCAGCATTCCAAGTAAAGTTTTTACCACCTATCACGGGGTGCCACCTTATCACGTGGTGCTTATTGAAATTCTAAAAGAACTACTTCACACTACTGTTTTATTCCGTTGTATGAAGGTTCGTAAGACAACCCCTCTAAAAATTATTGTCCGAATTACACAACATAATATATAATAGCTTGTATAAGATCAACTAAGACAATAGTTTTATTTTAACATAAAACCGTTGTGTAAGAATATCACCTATCTTTTGATCTAACGGCCGATATCTAATCTCACTTCAATGAAGGGCTCTTTTTTACCCACCCCAATCCTTTGGAAAGTTTTACATCTATCACCTGGTACCACCACTATACTTGGTGCCCATTCAAATTCGTTAGACAACTGTTTTTATACCGTTATTTGATGGTTTAGAAGACAACCTTTTTGAAACATTATTGTCTGAATTACATAATGTAATGTGAAAACCGTTGTCTTAAGGCCCTAAAGGTTAACATAGTGACAAAAGTTTGTAATCGTTGTGTTAAAAATTTATAACAGCACTATATTCAAAAAACTGTTATCTGACTCGATGAGAGGATACAACATTTACAACAGTTTAAAAAAAAGATAGATAACAGTTTTTTGTTTTGGAGCTCACATAACTTTTCACCGTTGTATTATTTTCTAGGATGATATTTTTTTTAACCGTTGTTTGTCAGCCATTATCTGATTACAAATTTTTTGTAGTGACATGTCATAATAGTTTTTTTTACTCTATTATTTTGCTTGGTCATTTTGCGTACGTGATTCCCATTTTCCATGTTATATATGAGAGTTTGTTTTGCCATGCTTGTTTTCTTGTCTAAATTGGTGCGCCCTTTCATAGTTGGTGTATTAAAGAACACTATTTTGTTAGTTGAGGATTAGGCTACTGTTGGTTTTAATTTTGTTTTCATGTATATTCTATTGATGATGACCTTGGTTGTGGTTTTGCCACTAACATTCTTTTGTATTTTATATTATATTCTTCTAGTGTTAGCATTGGTGCATGAGTTCCAGCTTATCTTGTTTTTCTCTTATTAATTTAAATTTTATGAGCGTGGGTGACTAGACCAGTTGCATGCTATATCTATTATCTAATGATTACATTTGTATTTGGTGGATGACAAGATTTTTTTATGTATGGTCTTGTGCTTATTTTGCAAGGCTATGTGTTTTACATATGTATCAACTCCTGCTCTTTTGAATATGAGTTCTATGTTATTGATTTTAGTCTGTTTACATGTAATATTTACAAATTTGGAGCTTCATAGTGTAATATTCGGGATATCGCGTGTAATTATTTTTAACAATAAATGATTATTATGTGATTGTTGTGTATTTTTTGGTGAATTATTGGATGATTGGTGTGGATATGTGGATGCTTAAATATAGTAAAGTATAAGTATGTTAATTTTATTATCTCCGGAATAAAATACAGATAATTAAGGTATTTTTCTGTTAATTTTTGGAGTGTTATATGATTTATATTGATTTATGAATTTATTAATTATTTTCTGAATAATTACAATATTATTTTATAAAGCCGATAATCGTCCGACTTCAACCGTTTTTACGCTTTTACAACCCGAAACTCTTCCGAAAACTCCTTCCTAACCTAATCTGGTAATTCCGGATATTTTCCTTGTTTTGACTTTTTCGATCCGGATTACGGGTTGACCCGTACGCATCCCAGCGTATAATTTTCGATACGATAATTATTTCCGTGAATCAACAAAACCTGTATTCTCGAAAGACGGGATATTATTACATTATTTTCGTATAAAGTGTTTTATAAAAAAGACCGTTTTGGATAATTATCCAATACGGGTATCAAACCGGATCGTCTTTGTGACGGCCTCAACCCCGGGGTCAGGAGTTGACGTCTCCAAACACAATAACCAAAATATAAACAACAGGATAATTATTAAAATATAGTAACTTGACCTTAAACCAAGATACGATCCAGGTTCAAATATAATTCAGATTCACACTATTATAACCCATTTAGTTAACATCTAACACATTCTAACTTTATTCAGCAACTCATCAGACCTCATGGCCTGATACAAACTACCTCAGAAGAGCCGGGTCCAGTAAGGGCGGGAACATGGGTCTGGATGACTGGTCTTCTAGGCATCTGCGAGATATACATAACAGTTTGTAAGTGTGAGCATAATCGCTTAGCAGTACAATCATATAAATAACGGAGTAAAAGCAATAATGTAACGAGAATAGGAACAGAGCTGTAATCATGATATCAACATTATGTAATGAAAATTAGAGATAACTGGATATCAGTAACTAGCATGTTGTATCAAAACAACATAGTAGTGTGCTGTGTAAATACCAGAGTCCAATTTTAGCATGCTAATAACTTTTATAAAATCGTTGTATCAACCACTTATGCTCTTATGTAAATCACAAATCCCAATCAGATACATAGGGGATATGTGAAGATAGCTGATCAGGCTATCAACACCACACGGCTCTAATTGCCATCCCATTTAGAGAATCAAGTAGCTGACCATCTCTCTAGATTGGAGAATCTCGAGTCTACTTCACATGATAAGACATTGATCAATGAATCTTTTCCTGATGAGCAGTTGTTCGCAGTTCAGGAGGAAGAGCCATGGTTCGCAGATATTGTGAACTATCTTGTCAGCAATATAATGTCTCCTAATATGAATACAGCTCAAAAGAAGAAATTTATGCATGAGGTGAAGTGGTATATGTAGGATGAACCATATTTGTTCAGACAGGGAGCTCACCAGATCATCAGGAGATGTATCCCATTCTGTGAGACGGAGGGGATATTACGAGACTGCCACTCCACAGTTTATGATGGACATTATGGTGGTGAGAAGACGGCAGCTCGTATTCTGCAAGCAGGTTTTTTCTGGCCTACTTTGTTTAAGGATGCTAATCAATTCATTTTAAGGTGTGATTGTTGCCAAAGAGTGGGAAATTTTACGAGGAAGGATGAGATGCCGTTAAATGTGATGCTTGAAGTCGAGGTCTTTAATGTTTGGGGAATCGATTTCATGGGGCTATTTGTCTCATGCTGCCATAATCAGTACATCTTGCTAGTAGTCAATTATGTATCAAAATGGGTAGAAGTCAAGGCTCTACCGGCGAATGATGCAAAGGTGGTGTTGAATTTTCTTCATAAGCAGATTTTCATAAGGTTTGGAACGCCACGAGTAATCATAAGTGATGAGAGGTCGCATTTCTGCAACCGTAAGTTCACTTCTATGATGCAGCGCTACAATGTGAATCATCATGTTGCTACTGCCTATCATCCGCAAACTAATGGTCAAGCGGAAGTGTCTAATAGGGAGATCAAGCGCATTCTAGAGAAAGTTGTTTGTCCGTCACGGAAGGATTGGTCTTTAAAGCTCGATGAAGCTGTTTGGGCTTACCGAACAGCATACAAGACTCCACTTGGGATGTCCCCGTTTTAACTTGTGTACGGTAAAGGATGTCATTTACCTGCGGAGCTTGATCATAAAGCCTATTGGGCGTTGAAGAAGTTAAACCTTTATCTAGATGCAGCTGGTAAGAAGCGAATGATTCAGTTAAATGAACTTGATGAATTTCGACTCCAAGAGTATGAGAACAACAAAATGTACAAGGAAAAAGTGAAAACGTGGCATGACAGGAAGTTATATCCTAAGTCATTTGTTCCGGGGCAGCAAGTTCTTTTATTCAACTCTCGTCTCCGACTTTTTCCTGGAAAGTTGAAATCAAGGTGGTCTGGAAATCAAGTATTTATGTATTTGATGCGTTTTTCTAGTGTTTGTGCATTTCAGGGTATTACTTGCATTTATGGAGAGATTTCATCAAGAATAAGCCTCGGCTTGTGTTTGGCATTGAAAGTGGGAAGATAGGAGCAGAATGCAGCAAAGAACATGAGCAAAAATAGAGCATTTTCCAGAAGGGGTCTGAGCGCCCGCTCAGCTCTGCTGAGCGACCGCTCAGGGATAGAAATTTAAAATAATTATTTTACACTCCTAATTCTGTTGAGCTTCCAACTTCTGAGATAGCTAGGTTTTGTAGGACTCTTATATAAGTAGTTTTGAGAGACGTTCCACGTGTGTTGAATCATAGTATCAATCGAGGAGTAAGGAGATAAGAAAGAAGACCGTTTTAGCACATCGCAATAAAGAGGAAGCATATTTTCTTGTGATTCTCTATTTCGTTGTAACGTTGGACGCTGGTTTTCTTTGCTTTGAACCTATTTACTCTTGTGACGTACTCTGGTTTAATATAAGTAGTTTTAGTTATTATTCTCGTGTGTTATTATCATGTTTTCATATGAACCCATGGTGACGATGATTTCAATCATGGGCTAATCGCGATGTTATTCCCACTGGACTAACAATGCGATTTACAGAAGGGGGGTTGAATGTAAATCTCAAAACTTTTTCAAGTTTTGAGCAGTTTCTAAGACTAAGTGTTTTGATGAAAAAATGTGTGTGAATTGCTTTAAGCTAATACAGACAGATATATATTGACGCATAAATGTAAAGAACACAAAGAACTTAAAAACTCTTCTGGTGGATATGTTGTTCCACCAAAGATGTGTTATTTCAGAAAATCTGTGATTCAAAGAATTAAATCACAGTTGCGTCCTAGTACAAACTAGATGATTTTCTCTCTGAATTTTTCTAAACAGCTCTGGAAAATTCACACTCTAATTACTAGCTGCTACTTGGTTTATATATCACCAAGTTTATAAGTGAAGACAAAACTGTAAAATATAATTAAAATATTCTTCACATGTTTCTTCTTCATTTCTCTATCCAATACAATTTAAGTTTAGCTGTGAATCTTTGAATACTTCCTTGTTTGCACCAGAATGGAAATGCTGCATTTTCTTGATTCCTCCTAGAGGCTGCCACATTCCAGTTTGTCTCTGTCAACCCATGTGCCTCTGTCAGCTTATGAATTGTCACTATCAACTGCTATTTGAACTAAGCATTCGTTGAAGCTTTCATCCGTTAATGCTTTATCCGTTGAAGCTTTATCCGTTGATACATTAGCAGTTGAAGCTTTATCCGTTGAAGCACTCATCCGTTGATGGATGTTATCCATTGAAGCTTTAGAGATATCCGTTAAAGCTTTGTTTCTCATCCGTTGAAGGCCTTTAATATCAGTTGATACTACTTCACTTATACAAAATTACAAGGCATGAAATATTTATAATTAGCCCTCCTATTTGCATATCCACTAGTAGTCAACATGACTAATAATTTCCCACAACATCTAAGAATTACAACTTAAATACAGAGAATGAAATGTGCTACAATACTAAACTTATTTCTAAGTAAAGCTACTCCTGCAACGGATAGCCAAAATGGTCTTATCCGTTGAGGCTACAAACACTAGATTTCTACTTAAGTGTTTTGTTTAACTTATCATCAAACTAATACACAGATTCCTAACAATCTCCCCCTATTTATGTCTACTAGAACTGTAGGCATAAATTTGGGTTCAACTTGATGATAACAAAACACTTAACAAACATATGAACTGAAATAAAGTAGAAATTCAAAAGTGCTGCAAAAATGTGTATTCTGAGATAGAATTGAAGAATTACATTGTTTCCAAGGGTGCTCCTTTAGCCTGAGCAGATTAATTTGTTTTCCTTTGATCCCTTATTTTCTTTCCTAGCCTCCTGTCATTTTCCTCTATTTGGAGTTGGAGTTGTCTGTAGAACTCAGCTTCATGTTCTTCATTGATGTCCAACTTAGATTGCATATCCTTGAGAGTTTCATTACTGGCAATCTTGAGCTGATCTTCAAGTCTGAAAAATCTTCTGACTCCTTTATTGTCTTTGAACTCCATCAACCAATGAGGTGATTTATGAACTGTAATTCCTCTCTCTTGGATGAGTAATGTTCTAGGCAAGGCATTGGGCTCTCAACAAGTTTTCCTTATGCTGGCAATCTTGTTGAGAATCTCAGTTTTGGCAGTTCTGGTAAAGCCAGAATCCCTTTTTATGGCTGAGTAGACTCTAACCAAGGTAGAATAGCCTTCATTCAGAATCTTGTAGAGAGGCCAAGTCCTTTCCCCACTTCCTTTATATTTGAACAGTAGTATTTCTGGAAGCTGTCTATAGGCATCTATTCCTCTTACTTCCTCCAGCTCATCCAGATAGAGTTCAATGTCTGAAAATTCCTTTATGTCACAAATGTGAACATAATCATCCTTTGAGGCTTGTGGCTTAGGCTTAGGCTTCTAAGTGAATTTGATTGAGGTTAGAGGAGGTGTTGATTTGATTTTTCTTTTCTGTTTCTTTGATGGTGGAGAAGTGGTTAAGAAGGTGGGCAATTTGATGTTATCCCAATCAATTGGTTCCTCCTTATTTCACCATGGATGTTTATGAAGGGGTTAGGCACAATGTGTTCAGGAATAGAAGGTAGTGGTATGGATTTTAATTGGTTTTCTTCAGTCTCATCTACCATCTTTCTTTTTCTATTGGCCTTCTTTCTGTTCCCTTTCTGCCATTCCTTTCTTTCCTTACTTCTTTCTTCCACATCATCACTAATCATGTCCTCCATACCTACATCTTCACTCTTGTCTTCAATTTCTTTCTTTTCTTCAGCTTGACTTGACTTTAGCTATTTTTTAAGCTTTGCTTGTGCTCTTTTGTCAGCCTTTAGCTTTTTAGCATCTTCCTTAAACCTTCTGGTTTCTTCCCTCTTGGCTATTGAGAATTTGGGATGTCCTTGTATCACACAGATACTCTTTCCCTCGCTAAAGAAAGTAGCCATGTTCATCCTTTCAACCACATCCTTGGTCTCCTTGTGCTTCATGATATTACCACCCAAAATCTTGTCTTCATCAGGCTTTGGAAGAGGAAAGTCCACTTCTTTTAACTGAGCAAGGCTTAGAGGGTTCTTTGTAGGGTCCTTATTGGATCTGTTGTTGGGCTTGAGAACCATAGGTTTCAGATTCTTGGAAGAAGTCTCTCCAACCTTATTCCTCCTTACTGGCTTGAGCTCCATAATGATTGGCTCCACCTTTGTCCTATGCTTCACAGATTATGATTTAGAAGTTGTAGAACCAAAGATTTGTTGCATCCTTTCATCAATTTTCTTCCTTTGCTCTTTGACTTGCATCTCAGCTGCTGCTATCTGGAATAGATCAATTTCATCAAGCTTTCCTTTGATTTGAAGAGTTGGAGAAGTGGTGATGGCAGGAAACCGATGTCTATATAAAAAATGTGTGATGTCTTCACGACTGATGTTAAAGATATTTTCTCATAGACATCGGTTAAAAACCGATGTCTACATAATATTACACATCGTTTCTGGAAAATTTCTGATGTCTAATTCACATTTTTGTTATCCAATTGTGTAATGTCAAATTCAGAAATGCAATATTAGGACGATTAAGCCTATTTAAAACTATAAAACACAAGCAATATTTATAAATTAACATCGATTAAAAATAAAAAACCGATGTCTCATACCTATTATACATCGGTGAATTCTAAAGAACCGATGTTAATTTGAACAATAGACATCGATTTTTTTCTAAGTAACCAATGTCAATATGGACAATAGACATCGATTGTTTTCTAAATAACCGATGTTAATATGATAAATAGACATCGGTTGTTTAATTTTGAATCGATGTTATTACCCTGTTTTCATATGCTAATATCCCTTTATTCACATCGAATATTTTGTTTTTACTGATGTCGTTGTGATTTTAAGACATTGCTTTTATATGTGTAAACTGATGTATATTTATGGTTTTTAACATCGGTTCTAATAAAAATGTGATGCCTGTTCCTATTGTAATTAAATTGAGCATCCCTATTTTTACATGAACCAGAAAACTGCCATATCAAAAAACTGCAACCAATCAACCAATCAGTTTTCATCCAATCAACAACCATTTTCATACAATCAACAACCAAGATTCAACCAACAACCTAAAACATGTACATCAAGATTCAAAATATCTAGATCGACCAACCAACCAACAAACATAAACAAAAAAAGTTCTAACACATTTTCAAACCATCTTACAAGTTCGATCATCTAGTACATTACTAAACCAGAATTTACATGAGAAGATATCAAGAGTAGCGAGGCAAGGAAATTTACAAAATATAAATGAAGTTGATAACATCACAGCGAACCTCGTCCAGCTCTTCTAGAATTCTAGTAGTGCATGCTCTGCTGCCAACCACATATTATATTCTCCAAAGATCTGCGTGAGTAATTGGTCAACATATGAAAGTAGATTTGCTAAAGCTTAGGCATATTGTGGTAAAATAAGATTACCTTGTCTAAAACGCTCCTTTCACTTCCACTAATAACTACAACTGTAGTCCTCAGATCATTGCATAGCTTCTTTAATGGATCTTTAATATCTAGATGCAACTGATGCTGCATTTCTGTGACTGGTCTATTCTTCTACCATGAGCATCTAGTGATTCAGTAAGTGTTGCATAGAAACCCTGTATAGAGCATGTTGTACATTAGAAAAACAAAGAAATCTAGTGGTTTAGTAAGTGTTGCATTGAACCCCTCTATAAAGCATGTTACACAGTAGAAAAACACAAACAGGTCCAAGTATAACCAAATTGTCCTTTCCTAATACACTTGAAAGCAGCTTCCTCCAGACTTACTGGAGTTGATCTACATGTGAGTCATTAAAACCTGATTTACATCTTAAACAGAGTCGACCTCACAGAAAAATTATTCCACTTTATCAATTGACATTTACCAAATTGGGTATATATATTCTAGCAATCAACTGACAGAAAAGAATAGAAAAATCTCATTTTAAAGACTAAGAATAATGCTATTGTATGCCTCAAGGCAACTATTAATTTCTTAACTAATTTTTCCCAAGTTGTATATAATATTTATGTGTAGTAAATAGGACTAGATTACCTTATTCAAGAACATTTGGAGGTGGAAGAACGATATTGCCACAATCCTAATCTGCAATATAAGACAACATAAAAGTAGATAAATAACATCTACATCTATGCAACTGTAAAGTCTGCTCATCTCTATCCAATGTATTGTACATGTAATATCCAACTGCCAGTAACTTTAGAAGATTTAATATTGATAATTACATCACAAAATCAAGCCAACTTTGCTGAGTGTGATGCATATACAAGATTATGTGTGTAAAAGTATATCAATCAGAAGTAGGACTACCGACGCAAAAAACTCAAACAGGCAACGACCAGCATAGAGAAAGAAACTGTGGGCACTATACATCAAACAAATTATGGGTGTTTACAATTTTTTTTTAAAAGAATCTCTTCCAAAAGACTTTAACTTTCTGTAATAAGCCTCAACTAACATGTTTTCTTTAGAAGCTACAAAATAAAAGGATGTAGTGTGCTTACAGATTCAACTCCATCGAAACCGTATACTAGAACTCGCTCTGCTGATAAAGCTGAAAATATATAACATAGATCTAGTTAGTATTATACTAAAAGTCCTACAACATATTTTAGAAAATCACATCATTAATATGACACTATTACTGAGAGGAATATGCACTTCACTTAAAACAAGTATAGATTTGATACTAATACCATTACATTTTGGACGAGTTGATCCTTTAACTAGGGATATCCTATAGATAAATAAAAACAGGGTGAATAGGTCACAAAATACAGAAGAATAGTTTCATTGTTCATATAGAGCTACTGGTGCATAATAAATAAATCCCCTCCTTGAGCCCATTTCTTTATCATGCCAAAAAATGAACTCCATTTCTACTATCATTACAACAGTAACCAATAAAATATATATCATGTATTATTTGTTCAAGAAAACAATCTTACAATTTATGTTAATGGCTAATATATCTTAAATAAATTGTCCGCGGTATGCTTAAAAGTCATTGAAAAGCAGTATTGCATCATCAAGCTTCATTAATGAAGATTATAAACAACTCTAATCTAATCACATCATTAATTTGACACCCGTTACATGATCATTATACTTGATCCTGACTAATTACGGTTAAGCTAATTATAGGCATGAATTACATAAAATCATAAAAGAAACTTATTATGTCATTCTTGTTATCTAAATAAGATCCGAGTGAGACACAAAATTTGATGAAAAGAACCGACCTCTCATATTCCGGCTTTTGAATAACTATACCATTTAGCTGTAGCTCAGATTGTAAATCTAAGCTCATGCAACATTGGATGATACATAGATAAAATAAATAGAAACTATTTTTTAGAGTAGTTTCATTGTATCAAATTCAAAGCAACTCCTTACTTTTCCGAGGAAAGGCACAAAATCTGCATAATCTTCCTCACAAGATAGAATAATCAGGTCACTTGGTATCCTTTCATCCTTTAACACAGACTGACCAATTCTCTCTACAGCCTGAGCAGATAAATCTGGTGAAATTAAGAAAATAAATAAGAGAATAAAAAGTATCTCAATGCCAACAAACATCTATAAGAAAATGCTTACAAGACACAGTTCATAAAATTGATGTGAAATGATAAAATACATGGAACTTTGATAGCAAATTTAAGAATTATCAATTAGCATAATAAAATTAATACTTCTATTCTCTACGCATAGGAACACAGGTTATACTAGTTTATATTCTACTTCAGTAGCTGCTCTTCCAAATTTCTAGGATAGAACCAGACAGCATTATACTAAATGCAATCTTGATTTTCATCCTCTCTACATTTAAGAACAAGTTACCAGTCCATTATTTGTTTTAGCAGGTTATTTACCAATATCTAAATAAAATATAGCTAAAATATTATCATTTGTCACAATTAAACCTTGAATGAAGAGGAAAAGCAATTAACCATTATACTAGAGTTAACAATTCAAAAAATAAAGTGTATTTAAAGAAAACACATATGCTAACCTTTGGCAAACCAGTACTTTCTGAAAAGAAAGTCGTGCTAGCAACCATATTATCCTCTGCATTTTCCGGCTTTCTTCTACTTGCTCTCTGCAATTTCGGGCTTTCAGACTTTCAGTTTTTCGGCGAGATCTCCAAAGCTTCAAGGGTTTTCCAGGTATTTTTATCACATCCTTTTTATTTTTCCAGATTTTAGTATGGGCGTATTCATAGCTTTCTGGGTTTTTCATAGATTTCTGGATTTTAAGAATGGACACTCTTATAAATTTATGGGTTTTTTCCGCATTTGTCCTGCATATATTCATATATTCTGTATGTCATTTTGTTTTTCTTTGCACTTTTCAGATGGCAGACAAAAAATCAGCTCTCCTGGACAAAATGAATGTGGATAGAAAACCTAGTGAATTCCCCATTCGATCAAGGTATTCTTCTTTCGTTCGATCTTTGGACAGTTGGTCGATGGGAGCCCCAACGATATATTCTTGATGGAGGCCTTCAATATCCTCACCTAGGATAATGGGACATCCCACTCCTGGGATCTTATTAATGAGATAGTTTTTGGTGATCGCGGACTTTCTCTTGTCTCGAAGAAAAGTAATTTCTAACTTAGGTTTACTTCTGTGTACTCAATTTAACTTACCTTTCTAGCTTTAACTGTTGATTAATTTTCTCATATAGTGGCTACAAAGATAGTGGAGATGACCAAGCCTAAATACTTGGAAACAACCAGGATGAAACGGGCCGTAAAGCTTTTTAAAGACCCATACTTAGGGACTGTTTTTCCTGCATTTTTAACTCATATTGGAGCAGAAGGGGACGAGGAAGGCCCCAACCAGCCCTTTAGGACCAAACAAAGGGTAGGGGCCTTCTATCAGCGTGCATGGGGCATCCGGGGATAGGAAACAATAGTTGGAAATATGAAGCATGCCAAGGAGTGGTCGCTTCAGTCCATTTCCCCAGCGGACTATAAAGATTTTGTCCTTCAATAGGACTTGGAGGCTAACGAGCTGTTTGGTGCTCAAGCTTTAGCGATGGTAACTTATTTTGGCAGGACTTTTTTATTTATTTACTCATCCTTTCCTGAACTAAATTCATTTTTCTTCCTCTTTTTTTACTTTCAGGCGAACGCCCATTTTCAAGGGGTGTTTCACCAAGCTAAGTTTGGAAGTTAGTTACGATGATACCACCAAGAAGCTCGAGGAGGCCAACAAGATAATTGAATTCCTTTGCCTCCTCGAGTTCTAATCTGGAAATAGTGTGAGCCAAGATTGTCATTTTAAATGACAAAGAGAAAAAGGGTTTGATACTCGAATGTATACTCATGAGTTTAAAGATTTGATGAAGGGGCACGACACCCTTACTCACCCCATTAGCTACAGGGAGAGTTGGGACACCGCAGTTGAGGTTATTCAAGCCGAATACCCAGAGATGCTCGAGGCAAAATCATTCCCTTGCCCCCTAATAATTCCAAGCCTTGTGGGTGTTATAGAAAGGGTCTTAAATCTTATCCGAGAAGAAGAGTAATCCATTCCTTCTCTTGATCCAAGGGCCTCTGGGTCTTAAGCGCCGGTGGGAGCCAGGGCCAAAAAAGGAAGGAGGTTGACTCTAGCTCCGGAGAAGAAAAATCCTCTTCTCTCGGTCGCTCTCACACACTCTCTCCCAGCTTTCAATTGAACTGAATCATCCCAAAGTACTATCTCATAGATTGATGATTAGATTAGCTAGGGTTTTATATTAGTAAAATCTCACAGATTTGAGCTAGGGTTTTTAATTGGAATTGGTGGTTTCTAATTGGAATTGGGGGTCAAATCAGCTTTCGGTTCTACTTTAAGGTACTACCCCCTCTCTGTCTCTCTCTGATTTTGTGTTATTTTATATTTGCTCGATTTCGGGATTAAAGATTGTATATTATTGAGGTTTTTGTGATGTTGATTTAGAGCGGTGTTGTGTTTTTAGTATGAAGCATTGGCTTGGTTATGCACTCGACTCTCTCCACTCTCAATACACTCAACTCTCTCCACTCTCAATACACACAAGACAAAACACAAAGCCTTAAAAATTGATATAATTTTCTCAACCAATTTTCAATGCGCGAAGATCTAATAGCGCCTACTGTAGTTTTAGGAAATGGCGGCGACATCTCCGCCACTAAACCACCGGTCACTGGCTGTATCGTGATAATTTACAGTGAAATATAGAACAGTCCATTGGATCAGAATCTTCCACTTCCGGCTGTCACTAAGAATTAATTCAGTGTTTTTGATGGTCTTGCTAGCTCTGCTGCTAGAAATCCAGGTGTATATTTATATATATTGTGTGTGTAGATTTGAATGTGTAGATTTGAATTGATGTGTTGATGTTGTAGGACGTATTGTTGCTTTTAGTTTTGTAACTGAGTTGGATCAAATGTGTGTTAGTTATGTGATACTTGTGTGTATAGATTTGAATTAATTATCATTGCGATCGATGAAATAACTTTAGTTTGCTGAGTTGCGGTAATCTAAGTTAATTATTGAGTAATTGAATTGAATTAACTCAATTAAATGTATTTTTAATGTATACATTGTGTGTGTTAGTATATGCAATACACGTGTGTATAGATTTGAATTGGTTCTCATTCTGCATCGTTGAAACAACGTAATTTGAAGTTAGTTGTTGAGCAATTGAATCGAATTATAAAAGAGTGTACATGTACCTGTAGTTTATTTATGTTGTTAAGCATCAGATCTAGCCATCTAGGTTTTGTGTCGTATGTTCTCATTAACATGGTCTTTGATTTTCTTCTATCTTTACTTCGAGACTTTTTAGTCGACTCTTATCTTGGCACATACGAGACCATCGTGGTCTTTGCAGTAATCCAGACACTGGTGAGCTGTAGTTAAATCTAACTATTATTTTTTCTTGTCCTGAAGCATGCTTCTATATGTTAAGTAGCTAAATTTTATGATATTTATCTTTTGTTTTTGTGGTGTAATTTGATTATTTATACTCGAAAGACCAGGTAAAGACGTATTATGTATGGCAATTTGAGATGGACATGAATGGAATGGATATGTTCTATACTTGTATGTGGATGTACAGTTAATAATCAACTTATAAATTAGTGTTTGTTTTGCGGATTGAGTGTTCATTGTGGACTAAAGACTAAAAGAAAGTCGTACATAATCACTATTATATAAGAGGGGGTGAAGCATTATTTATCATAACAGTAGTTTTACACTTATATATCCTCATTCGGTTGGTTCAATTAAGGGCTCTTCTTTGTACTAGCAACAGTTTTTGTAATTTAAAATATATATCCTCATTTTGTTGATTACTTCTTTCACATACAAATATTGATGATATCATCAGTGAGATGTTTATTTGTTGATAGTTTAGCATTTTACAGAACAAATGGGGCAATTTATTACATGGTAGGCCTATCTAGCATTTCCAGTAGTGGTAAAGAATTAAGTGATCCATCAGTTCCATTGTGTAAATAAAAATGACTCATGCCTTGTGTCTTAGAAACACAAACATACACAAACATACAGCATCTGCAGAGCCCAGTTATCTTTTATGAATGGAATTGAGGATGTGTGTCTTTTTTAATTTAAAGCGCAGAAAATATCTCTGGTTAAATTGAGTGCATACAGTTATTTAAAGCTTTTTAACTAATCATTGCTGGTCTTTCTTTCTTTTCTTTCTTGTCCTTTTTGCAGGGAGGCCTCCAATTAAATACTGAGTGATATATATATTTGCGATACTTATGATTTTCTAAATTGTTTTTTATCATCTTAAATCCCACTTATTAATTTCTTATTAGTTTAATTTAGTTAGCAAACAAGCACCCGGTTATTCTTGTACACTTCTAGACTGTAATTACAACTTCAACTGGTACAAATATGTATATTTTTGCCAAACTAAATAATAATGGTATACTTGTTGTTGTTCATTTCAGGAATTCCAAAATGTAAACAGTCAAAATCCAGCAACATGTATGCTGGAAATTAGCTCTGCAGTGGTGGAATTTAAACTTGAGGTTGACTTTGCAAAAATTTATGAAAAATATGTTTTGTATAGGTATGTAGTTTTCTTTAACTACCAAATGTGGTTTCGGACAGTTTGTTCATATGTTTAAAGGAACCTTTTTTTCTCCGTCAGGAGCAATATAAAACTCATTAAAGAACTAAGTAATGAAGCACCAGGCTCTGAGGACTTGCATTTTCCGACCCAATTGGAAACCTTTTATTACTCAATGTAAAGCTTGCTTCTGGAAGAAATACTGGTCATACTAGAGGTATCCAGAGTACAACGTCATCGGCTTTTTATTGACAATTTGATTAATTTTCCAGTTCTAGAATCAACATTTGTTCAGTTTTGTTTATTTTGTTCACTTGTATGAAAAGCAAGTTAATGGCATGTTCAATTTCTAAACAAATTATGTAAAATTGTTTTTGAGAAATATGTTATATTAGGTACTTCAGTGTTAAAAAAAATTGCATAATATAATACAAATCATTATAAAACTGTTATTGTAGGGAAAAAATATTACAATGATTTTGTGGCCCACATGTGGGGCCCATAGGTAGGCTCACATGTGGGCCTCAATTTTTTTTGCAAATTCTAAGTACAAAGGTAACATATATAGTATGATACTATAGACATACTTTGACGTTACCTTTTAATCCTATTATAACACAAAATTTAATGTTGCGGAAGGGCAAAAAAATGTTACCTTAGGGGCGAAAGATAAGTTGATAAAAACAGCAACATCATTTTTATGTTACCTTAGGGCTTTGGCTAGCAATGGTAACATTTGTTGGGCCTATACGACATCTATGGGGTAGTGAAAATTGATATATCCTAACATCTGTATAGTTGGATCATCGAAAAAATTATTTTAAAAATTAATCTTGTAAATCGGGAACGAGCCTCGTTGTAGAGACTGGTACTTTTATAAGATTTTTCTATTACTAAAATGCAAGATGAATTTGAAATTTTTTAATAATATTTTCATATACTAAAATTGATATATCCTAACATCGGTATGGTTAAATCGTCAAAAAAATTGTTTTAATAATTAATCTTGTAAATCGGGAATGAGTCTCGTTGGTGGGAATGGTACTATTACTAGATTTTCCTAATCCTCACATGCAAGAAAATTTTGAAATTTTTTAATAATTTTTTCATATGACTAAAATTGATAAATCTTAGCATCTTTACGGTTGGATCATCGAAAAAATCCTTTGAAAATTTAATCTTGTAAATCAGGAACGAGTCTCGTTGTTGGGAACAATACTTTTACTATATTTTCCTATTCCTGAGATGTAGCATGAATTTGATTTTTTTTTATTTTTTCATATGTCTTTAATTGATATATCTTAACATTCATACGGTTGGATCGTTGAAAAAAATCATTTTAAAATAAATCTTGTAAATCGGGAGCGAGTCACGTTGTTGGGAGTGGTACTTTCACTAGATTTTCCTATTCCTATTCTTGAGAAGCAAAATTAATTTTAAAATTTTTATTAATTTCTTTATATGACTAAATTGATATATCTTAACACCCGTACGATTGGATTATTGAAAAAATCTTTTGAAAAATTTATCTTTTAAATCGGGAACGAATCTCGTTGTCGGGACGGTTACTTTTACTAGATTTTTCTATTCTTGACATGCAAGATGAATTTGACATTTTTTAATAATTTTTTTATATGACTAAAATTTATATATCTTAACATCGGTTAAGTTGGATCATCGAAAATATCATTTATAAAAATTAAACTTGTAAATCGGGAACGATTCTCGTTGTCGGTAGTGATACTTTTAGTAGATTTTTCTATTCCTGAAATAGAAGATGAAATTAAAGACTTTTATTAATTATTTTATATGACTAAAATTGATATATCTTCACACACGTATGGTTGGATCTTTGAAAAAATTATTTTAAAACTTTATCTTTTAAATCGGGATTGAATCTCGTTGTCGGGAGTGGTACTTTTACTAAATTTTCCTATTCGTGACATGCAAGATGAATTTAAAAATGTTTATTAATTTTTTCATATGACTAAATGTGATATATCTTAACACCCGTATGGTTGGATATTTGAAAAACTTATTTTAAAAATTTATCTTTTAAATCGGGAACGAATCTCGTTGTCGGGACTAGTACTTTTATTTGATTTTTCTATTCCTAACATGCAAGATGAATTTGACATTTTTTTTTAAAAAATTATATGACTAAAATTTATATATCTTAATATATGTTAAGTTGGATCATCGAAAAGAAAATTTGAAAAATTAATCTTGTAAATCGGGAACGAGTCTCGTTATTGGTAGAGACACTTTTACTAAATTTTCCTATTCCTGATATGCAAGGTCAATTCGAAATTTTTTGATAATTTTTTCAAATTACTAAAATTGATATATCCTAACATCCGTCCGGTTGGATCATCAAAAAAATCATTTTAAAAATTAATCTTGTAAATCGGGAACGAGTCTCGTTGTTGGGAATGGTACTTTTACTAGATTTTCCTATGCCTCACATGCAAGATGAATTTGAATTTTTTTAATAATTTGTTTAAATGACTAAAATTGATATATCTTAACATCTGTACGGTTGGATCATCGAGAAAATTATTTTAAAAATTAATCATATAAATCGGGAAGGAGTCTCGTTGGTGGGAGTGGTACTTTTACTAGATTTTCATATTCTAGACATGTAAGATGAATTTGAAATTTTTTAATAATTTTTTATTATGACAAAAATTAGTATATTTTAACATCTGTACGATTGGATTATCGAAAAAAATATTTTCAAAATTTGTCTTGTAAATCAGGAACAAGTCTCGTGGATTGAGAACAGTACCTTTACTAGATTTTCCTATTCCTGACATGCAGCATGAATTTGAAATATATCTTAACACATGTACATTTGGATCGGTGAAAAAAAAAGTTTTAAAATTTTATCATTTAAATTGGGAACAAATCTCATTGTGTGGACCGATACTTTTATTAGAATTTTCTATTCCTGACATGCAAGATGAATTTGAAATTCTTTAATAATTTTTGTATATGACTAAAACTTATATATCTTAACATTAGTTAAGTTGGATCGTCAAAAAAATTATTTTAAAAAATTATCTTGTAAATCGGGAACGTATCTCGTTGTCAGGAGAAGTACTTTTACTAAATTTTTCTGTTCCTCACATGCGAGATAAATTTGAAATTTTTTATTAATTTTTTTATATGACTAAAATTGATATATTTTACATCTGTACGGTTAGATCGTGAAAAAATTCATTTTAAAAATTTATCTTTTAAATCGGGAACGAGTCTCGTTGTCAAGGGTCGTAGTTTTACCAGATTTTTCTAATCCTCACATGGAAGATGAATTTAAATTTTTTTATTAATTTTTTAATATGAATAATATTGATATATATTAGCATCCGTATGGTTGGATCATCGAAAAAATATCTGAATAATTTATCTTATTAATCAGGAATATCATTTTATAAAATAATACTTCTCACAACGGTTTTATTAGAAACCTATTGTGTGAGAAACAAAGTTTCTAGAAGGTTCTCGAACTAGGCATATAGAAAATGGTTTGTATTAAAATATCTTGTACAGGATCAACTAAGAAAATGTTTTTTTATAAAACGTTGTGTAAGATTATCAGCTTTTTTCAATCTAACGGCTAATATTTAATCTCATTTCAATCAAGGGCTGTCATTTGCACACTTTAGCATTCCAAGTAAAGTTTTTACCACCTATCACGGGGTGCCACCTCATCACGTGGTGCTTATTGAAATTCTAAAAGAACTATTTCAGACTACTGTTTTATTCCGTTGTATGAAGGTTCGTAAGACAATCCCTCTAAAAATTATTGTCTGAATTACACAACATAATATATAATAGCTTATATAAGATCGACTAAGACAATAGTTGTATTTTAACATAAAATCGTTGTGTAAGAATATCTCCTATTTTTCGATCTAACGGCTGATATCTAATCTCACTTCAATGAAGGGCT
The DNA here is from genome assembly GCF_009905375.1 of Apium graveolens. Taxonomy (NCBI): domain Eukaryota; kingdom Viridiplantae; phylum Streptophyta; class Magnoliopsida; order Apiales; family Apiaceae; genus Apium; species Apium graveolens. The sequence continues at coordinate 14,888,788 of NC_133648.1, read as the reverse complement.
CTCTTTTACCCACCCAAATCCTTTGGAAAGTTTTACACCTATCACGTGGTGCCAGCTCAATACTTGGTGCCCATTCAAATTCCTTAGCCAATTGTTTTTATACCGTTATTTGATGGTTTAGAAGACAACCTTTTTGAAAAATTGTTGTCTGAATTACATAATGTAATGTGAAAACCGTTGTCTCAAGGCCCTAAAGGTTAACATAATGATAGAAGTTTGTAATCGTTGTGTTAAAAATTTATAATAACACTATATTTATAAAATTGTTATCTGAATCGATGAGAGGATACAATATTTACAACAGTTTAAAAAAAGATAGATAACAGTTTTTGTTTTGGAGCTCACATAACTATTCACCGTTGTATGATTTTCTAGGATGACATTTTTTTAACCGTTGTTTGTCGGCCATTGTCTGATTGCAATTTTTTTGTAGTGACATGTCATAATAGTTTTTTTTACTCTATTATTTTGCTTGGTCATTTTGCGTACGTGATTCCCATTTTCCATGTTATATATGAGAGTTTGTTTTGCCATGCTTATTTTCTTGTCTAAATTGGTGCGGCCTTTCGTAGTTGGTGTATTAAACCACACTATTTTGTTAGTTGAGGATTAGGCTACTGTTGGTTTTAATTTTGTTTTCATGTATATTCTATTGATGATGACCTTGGTTGTGGTTTTGCCACTAACATTCATTTGTATTTTATATAATATTCCTCTAGTGTTAGCATTGGTGCATGAGTTCCAGCATATCTTGTTTTTCTCTTGTTAATTTAAATTTTATGAGCGTGGGTGACTAGACCAGTTGCATGCTATATCTATTATCTAATGATTACATTTGTATTTGGTGGATGATAGCATTTTTTTATATATAGTCTTGTGCTTAATTTGCAAGGCTATGTGTTTTACATATGTATCAACTCCTGCTCTTTTGAATATGAGTTCTATGTTAATGATTTTAGTGTGTTTACATGTCTATATAACAGGCTCATATTTTCAAATTTGGAGCTCCATAATGTAATATTCGGGATATCGTGTGTAATTATTTTTATCAATAAATGATTATTATGTGATTATTATGTATTTTTTGGTGAATTATTGGATGATTGGTGTGGATATGTGGATGCTTAAATGTGGTAAAGTATAAGTATGTTAATTTTATTATCTCTAGAATAAAATACAGATAATTAAGGTATTTTTCTGGTAATTTTTGGAGTGTTATATGATTTGATATTGATTTGTGAATTTATTAATTATTTCTGAATTATTTCAAAATTATTTTATAAAGCCGGGAATCGTCCGACTTTAACCGTTTTTACGCTTTTACAACCCGAAACTCTTCCGAAAACTCCTTCCTAACCTAATCTGGTAATTCCGGATATTTTCCTTGTTTTGACTTTTTCGATCCGGATTACGGTTTGACCCGTACGCATCCCAGCGTACAATTTTCGATACGATAATTATTTCGATGAATTAACAAAACCCGTATTCTCGAAAGACGGGATATTATTACATTATTTTCGTATAAAGTGTTTTATAAAAAGACCGGTTTGGATAATTATCCAATACGGGTATCAAACCGGATCGTCTTTGTGACGGCCTCAACCCCGGGGTCAGGAGTTGACGTCACCAAACACAATAACCAAAATATAAACAACAGGATAATTATTAAAATATAGTAACTTGACCCCAAACCAAGATCTGATCCAGGTTCAAGTATAATTCAGATTCACACTATTACAACCCATTTATTTAACATCTAACACACTCTAACTTTGTTCAGCAACTCACGGGTCTGATACAAACTACCTCAGAAGATCCGGGTCCAGTAGGGGCGGGAACATGGGTTTGTCTGACTGGTCTTCTAGGCAAATGTCAGATATAAATAACAGTTTGCAAGGGTGAGCATAATCGCTTAGCAGTACTAACATATGAATAACGGAGTAAAAGCAATAATGTAACGAGAATAGGAACAGAGCTGTAATCATGATATCAACATTATGTAATGAAAATTAGAGATAAATGGATATCACTAACGAGCATGCTATATCAAAACAACATAGTAGTGTGTTGTGTAAATACCAGAGTCCAATTTTAGCATGCAAATCACTTTTATAAAACCGATGTATTAACTACTTATGCTCTTATGTAAATCACAAATCCCAATCAGATACGTGGCGGATATGTGAAGATAGTTGATTAGGCTATCAACACCAGACGACTCTAACTGCCAGAGACTAGCTAGGTCCCTGACTAGCTGGACTAATCGGTTTAAGAGTGCGCGCAACCGAATTAGCCTCTCATGCCACCTCAATAGGCCTACTATGGCCCCAATGTATCCCATATCTGACCATTTTATTCAGTTTTTGAAACACTTGTATCTATCTCATTTTCAAAATCATTTATTTAACCAGCACACATATAAAATCCAGTTCATAAATCATTTCATTCGAGATAGGTACCTTTCGAAGTTACTTCTCCCTAAAATAATTTGGAAACAGTGATTTATAACTATGGGGATACGCAACTTAAATTATTTCTGTTCCATTACGAAAGTAAAACATTTAGCTATTCATATGCAATGAACCATAAAAGAATGGTCAAGGGTACTTGCATTGCAACGCTTTACAAAACCCTAAGTAGCTTTCACGCTGACTTTGATCCTGGGAAAACTCGACCGAGATCTACAAATACAGAGTACCACTACACCAGAAACTGAATCAGACAACACTACTTACACAATGGTTGATCAAAAAACTGTTGTCCCAAATCATCAGACAACGGTGAATGATTCGTTGACTGAATAGCATTGTGCGACTTCCCTTCTTACAATGGTGATTAAACTTTTTCCAAAGTGTTGTCTACATGGTACCAGTGTGCTCCAATGAGACAATGGTTATAGTTCAGCTTATTGTGTGACTTCTCTTATACAAGTTGTTTTTATGTCATAATAAACCATTGTGCTCGCTTTGAATTTAGACAACTAATTGTCATGACTGTTGTGCAAGTTAGACAACGGTGGCTCAAAACACATGTGTTCATGTATTTTAGACAATGGTGCTGAAAAACCATTGTTAGAAGCAAAACATGTAGACAATTGTTTATCACCTCTGTTGAGTAAATGAGTGTCACACAATAGTGTATTACCTGTTGTCTGAATCACCTCCATTAGAATATAGGTGACAACAGTTTTCTTGTAAAACCATTATATGTTTACCTGAGAGTTTTTTTTAAAAAAACCTTCACATAGATACTTCAGACAAAGATTCTGAATTATTAATTCTAGGAAAACTAATTCCTGACACATCTGACAATGGTTTCCGCTAATAAATGGTGTATGCATTCTATCACACAACAGAGCTCACCAAAACCGTTGTCTGAATTTATGTCTCAATTTAAACTAATCACGTTTCTTTTTAAGTTATTTTACTGTAAATTTTATTTATATAAAACTAAAAAAAAAGTCACAATTTCTTTATCGTTAGATTATGAATAGATTATTCTTAGCCGTTGATTTATAAAAAATTAAAATTTTCGTTTCCCCTCTATTTTATTTGGATTCCCGCCTGAATTTTTTAAAAAAAAATAGAAATTTTTAAAAAAAAAATAAAAAAAATTTTGAAGGTGATTTAGGTTTGGAAGAATGATTTTCTAAAATGTAAGACAAAAGTTTTAAAATTAAACCATTGTACGAAAGTGTACAAACAAGCCTTTTTTTAGGAACCCATTGTGTCATGACCTCAACCTTTTTGAAAAAATATAAAACAACGGTTTGGGCGAAAATCCATTGTAAGAACATGTACAAACAAGTCTTTTTAGTTCAAACCATTGTCTATTGACATCAAATTTCTTGACAATCCCAAAGACTTGAATGAGACTTGAATCGTTACCGTACGCTTTTAAAATGTGATACAAGAGAAGTGATTGGCATGTAAAAACTAACATTATCAAACACATGTTTAAATATCAATAAAGTTATACGAAATAAATAACTTATATTTTTTCTTTATAATATGTTGTATCGTAATCATATACGTACGTAGATCCCATCATTACTTTTGAAATATAGTCGATAACTATACATATGAAAGATTCGGTACTTGTTAAGTTTACTATATTACATAGAGACACCGTATGAGTAAAGAAAAGTGAAACTAGACATTTAATGTCGATCGATTTGAATATTTTCTTTTTTCTTAATTTAATTCGATATAGGGGTTTAAAATTTGGAAGAATGACTTTCTAAAATATAAGACAACAGTTTTAAAATTAAACCATTGTACGAAAGTGTACAAACAAGGCTTTTTTTAGGAACCCATTGTGTCATGACCTCAACCTTTTTTAAAAAATATAAAACAACGGTTTGGGCGAAAATCCATTATAAGAACCTGTACAAACAAGTCTTTTTAGTTCAAACCATTGTCTATTGACATCAAATTTCTTGACAATCCCAAAGACTTGAATGACACTTGAATCGTTACCGTACGCTTTCAAAATGTGCTACAAGAGAAGTGACCGGCTTGTAAAAACTCACATTATCAAACACATGTTTAAATATCACTAAGGTTATACGAAATAAATAACTTATATTTTTTCATTATAATATGTTGTATCGTAATCATATACGTACGTAGATCCCGTCATTACTTTTGAAATATAGTCGATAACTATACAAATGAAAGATTCGGGACTTGTTAAGTTTACAATATTCCATAGAGACACCGTATGAGTAAATAAAAGTGAAACGAGCCATTTAATGTCGATCCATTTGAATATTTCATTTTTTCTTAATTTAATTCGATATAGGGGTTTAAAATTTGGAAGAATGCTTTTCTAAAATATAAGACACCAATTTTAAAATTAAACCATTGTACGAAAGTGTACAAACAAGCCTTTTTTTAGGAAACCATTGTGTCATGACATCAACCTTTTTGACGAAATATAAGACAACAGTTTGGGCGAAAATCCATTGTAAGAACTTGTACAAACAATCTTTTTAGTTCAAACTATTGTCTATTGACATCAAATTTCTTGACAATCCCAAAGACTTGAATGGGACTTGAATCGTTACCGTACGCTTTCAAAATGTGCTACAAGAGAAGTGATTGGCATGTAAAAACTAACATTATCAAACACATGTTTAAATATCACTAAGGTTATACGAAATAAATAACTTATATTTTTTTGTTATAATATGTTGTATCATAATCATATATGTACGTAAATCCCGTCATTACTTTCGAAATATAGTCGATATCTATACATATGAAAGATTCGAGACTTGTTAAGTTTACAATATTACATAGAGACACTGTATGAGTAAAGAAAAGCGAAACGAGCCATTTAATGTCGATTCATTTGAATATTTTATTTTTTTTTAATTTAATTCGATATAAGGGTTTAAAATTTGGAAGAATGAATTTCTAAAATATAAGACAACAGTTTTAAAATTAAACCATTATACGAAAGTGTACAAACAAGCCTTTTTTTAGGAAACCATTGTTTCATGACATCAACCTTTTTGACAAAATATAAGATAATGGTTTGGGCGAAAATCAATTGTAAGAACCTGTACAAACAAGTCTTTTTAGTTCAAACCACTGTCTATTGACATCAATTCTCTTGACAATCCCAAAGACTTGAATGGGACTTGAATCGTTACCGTACGCTTTCAATATGTGCTACAAGTGAAGTGATTGGCATGTAAAAACTCACATTATCAAACACATGTTTAAATATCACTAAGGTTATACGAAATAAATAACTTATATTTTTTCATTATAATATGTTGTATCATAATCATATACGTACGTAAATCCCGTTATTACTTTCGAAATATAGTTGATAACTATACATATGAAAGATTCGGGACTTGTTAAGTTTACAATATTACATAGAGACACCGTATGAGTAACGAAAAGTGAAACGAGCTATTTAATGTCGATCCATTTGAATATTTCATTTTTTCTTAATTTAATTCGATATAGGGGTTTAAAATTTGGAAAAATGATTTTCTAAAATATAAGACAACAGTTTTAAAATTAAACCATTGTACGAAAGTGTACAAACAAGCCTTTTTTTAGGAAACCATTGTGTCATGACATCAACCTTTTTGACAAAATATAAGACAACGGTTTGGGCGAAAATCAATTGTAAGAACCTGTACAAACAAGTCTTTTTAGTTCAAACCATTGTCTATTGACATCAAATTTCTTGACAATCCCAAAGACTTGAATGGGACTTAAATCGTTACCGTACGCTTTCAAAATGTGCTACAAGAGAAGTGATTGGCATGTAACAACTCACACTATCAAACACATGTTTAAATATCACTAAGGTTATACGAAATAAATAACTTATATTTTTTTGTTATAATATATTGTATCGTAATCATATACGTACCTAGATCCCGTCATTACTTTCGAAATATAGTCGATAACTATTCAAATGAAATATTCGGGACTTGTTAAGTTTACAATATTACACAGAGACATCGTATGAGTAAAGAAAAGTGAAACGAGCCATTTAATGTCGATCCATATGAATATTTCATTTTTTCTTAATTTAATTCGATATAGGGGTTTAAAATTTGCAAGAATGATTTTCTAAAATATAAGACAACAGTTTTAAAATTAAACCATTGTACGAAAGGGTACAAACAAGCCTTTTTTTAGGAAACCATTGTGTCATGACATCAACCTTTTTGACAAAATATAAGACAACGGTTTGGGCGAAAATCCATTGTAAGAACCTGTACAAACAAGTCTTTTTCGGTAAAACCATTGTCTATTGACATGTAAAAACTCTGATTAGAAACTCTGACATGTAAAAACTCTGACATGTACAAGAGAAGTGATTGGCATGTAAAAACTTACATTATCAAACACGTGTTTTAAATTCATCTTGCATGTCAGGATTAGAAAAATTGAGTAAAAGTACCACTGCCGACAACGAGACTAGTTCCCAGTTTACAAGATTAATTTTTAAAATGACTTTTTTGACGATCCAACCGTACGGATGTTAAGAGATATCAATTTTAGTCATACGAAACAATTATTAACAAATTTGAAATTCATCTTGCACGTGAGGATTAGAAAAATCTAGTAAAAGTACCACTCCCGACAATGAGACTCGTTCCTGATTTACAAGATTAATTTTTAAAATGTTTTTTTCGATAATCCAACTGTACAAATGTTAGGATATATTAATTTTAGTCATATAAAAAAATATTAAAAAATTTTAAATTCATCTTGCATGATATAAATAGAAAAGACTAATAGATATACTACTCAACAACACAAAATTGATAAAATAATTTTTTTTAATAGGTGTCTCTTCAACTATTCAAATATTAAAATATTTTGACATTAATCATTATAAAAATAAATAAAAAAATTGAAATTTATACTCACTTTTATTTTATTCTTAGTTAAATGATTTATACTAATATAATTTATACTCATTTTTTAATAAATAACTATTTAAAATTTAATTTTTTAGTAATGTCATACCAATATTTTCTTTCTCTAGGTTATTCAATCATTTTCCCCTTCACAAAATTTTGTTTCCCGTCTTTACTTCTAAATCTGATAAAATATTTCCCACTTTTATTTTCAATCTAGACCTCATCTTCTCTAGTTGAAGTACAATGATTTACGGCTTGTAGTGAATTGTTGGGCGGTCATTTCCCCCAAAACAAAAAACTACTCAATAATACTTCTTTCTACAACTGTCTTTTCTCTATGGATGCTCTCTTTCTCTCTCTCCCCCTCTCTATATGAAAGCATGATTTTTTGGTGTTTCAGATGTCTGGAATTATTTCTCTCCCCTGGACATGTCTATGGCTCCGATCTGGGGCTCCGGTTAAATAGAAATTAATAATTTTGGCTGATTTTGCAGGTAATTTGGGCTTCAAAATGGGCGCCTGAATGAATTGGTAAATATATATGCTTTATTTGGAGTTTTGTTCTGATTATTTCTAGGTTTTGGTTTAACTAATTGAAGATTTTTAAAATTGATGGTCCTTTATTTTACACAAAAAACTCCTCTGTCTAAATTCCATAGTGTTCTTCAGCCATAATTTTGAGTGAATGACACTTATATATGTGTGTTAATTTTGTGGTTGTTAAACACAAGGAATGTGCTAAAGAACCGGTTAGGTTCCACTCAGGTGCAGCAGAGAATAAGCTGAAAGCTCATATACAAGAAGTACTCAAATGCTGAGCTGAGAGAGGAGCTGTTTCTCTTCTTCCACGGGCCACGGGTAGTAATAGCTCAAATTAATTTATGACTTCAAGATGAAATTGGAGAGGGACATGTTTTCTGGCTATTACAGATAATTCAATGGTACAACTTCATACTTTGAGTCTGACATATACTGTGATGATTATTTTCCGTGTGACCTTGATTTCCTTCTCCATTTCCAAGCTGAATAACTTGAAAATATGAAACATTTCAAATTGATCAGCTTCATACTTCTGCTAGTTTTTTTTAAGAATACTAGCATATATTATTTGTGACTTTTACGTAGTTTCCATACTTTCTTAATTCTTTTTCCACAAGTATTTTCGTTTGTAATCTAATAATTTCAGAGAAGCAAGCATATTATTAACTTAATTGCAAATGATTCAGCCAAAACAATTTTCCTGTTATGAACGGCTTTTAGTACCTAGATTGCCTTGTCAGGCCATATAATTGAATTATATAGTACATATATCTACACAGGTTTTATAGATTATAGCTAGATAATGGACATATGTATGTTATTTTGCAAAACTTGTTCTGCCTATGCTATATATACTAGGAATGTTATGTTCTTCTTAAAACCGACTGGATTCAGAAGCGCCTTGTGCAGATCAAGGGCTGTGGTCTTGGAGCAGTTATCTTTATTAGTTTTGTTCTTTTAATGCATTATACATAACTGCACTTCATTTTAATACTAAAGATGTATAATGTTTATGATCCAGTGGCTTGAATCAGAAATGTTGCGGCTCACTCATCTTCGTGATAGAGCAAGTGATTTAGGCAATAAGAAAAAATATCCTTTGCTGTTAATTTTATGTTTCGTTCTCTCTGGGTTTTTCTTCTTCTTTGAACATTGTAAACATTCATTATGGATAAGTTTTATACACATGCTTATGGCAACACAGGTGATTTACCTTGTGATATAGTAGTATTTAATTCTTACTTCTGAAGATAATGATAGTGAAACTGACAGTAATAAACAAGGTTTGCTTCTCACCTATCTGTCTATAATATAAACACTATTATTCGATAGTCTTTTTATAATTACAAAAAAGTCTTTTGTTTGTTCAGAAATGTGTATGAGGGATAAAGGCTCTGGCTTTAGCAGGAGAGGAAGGGAGCCAATATCTCCATGAAGTGGTGATGTAAATGATTCTTGGAGTGGTGACAGGAATATACTAGTAAGAATGGAGAAATTGATACTAATTTACTAGACTAATATATGTATGCTCTTTATATTATAAATAATTAGCATTTTATCAATAATCATCAACAATAGGTATTATCAAAGGTGGGTTCTACTTTAGGGATAGTAGAACATGGCGTAGAGTGTCTTATTTACCTTTATATGTACCTTTTCGGCAGGTAATTGCTCTGTGAACCCGTGTTATACTTTTCTTGCATTGAGTACATGAGCTTTTACATTCAATATATGTTTATGAAGCTAGCCTTCCAGAAGATGAGTGTCATTATGCAATTTATGACTATGATTTTATGACCGTAGAGAATTGGCAGAAGAGCAGAATTTTCTTCATTGAATGGTAAGTACAAAATGCAAGGTCTTAAATTTGCTTTATTTGCATTCCACTTCTTTAAGTTCAGTTATTTATGATCTATATATGGTTGCAAAGGTGTCCAAGGTAACGAGCAAAATTATTTACGCAAGCTCTAAAGACAGATTTAAGAGGGAATTCGACGACATCCAGCTTGACTTGCAAGCCACTGATCCAACAGAAATGGGACTTTTTTCAATAGCCAAGCTTATTAAAATGTGTACATTAATGAGCATTAGTAGAAATAGATTTTAAGTTATAATTGTAATTCTTGTAGAGAACCTTTGTATTGTAAATTTAATTTTAATTGTGAAATAATAATTGAATTATTATAATACCATTTTATTTAAAAACTGGTTTAATTTAAATAATGAGATTAATTTTATAAACAGTTGTGTGAAAGCCACATTAAAAATGATGAAAACCGTTGTTGTCTCGGTGCATATAGTTTTTTTTAAACAAAAATGTTGTCTTTTGATATTATTTGCAATGGTTTAAATCTTTTACACCATTGCGTAAAGTTGTTGTGAGCATTGCTAAAACACAATACCCAAAAAACAAAAAACGGTTGCGTAAAGTATCTCATACATTTGTTTCTTAATAAAAACCAATGTGTAACTAGATGAAATAAATACATAAACTGTTGTAGGAGTCAATTCTCATAACACTATTTTTAACTATTGTGTCTGTAAATTGTTACAACGGCTAAAAAACTGTTGTTTGTAGAATATTATAAAGGGTCATATGCGTTGTGTGAATAAAACGAGACAAAGGATTTATATTCAGTTGTGTGATGTATTTGTTACAATGGTGCATAACCATTGTATGAGTGCCAAACACACCGCCCCCGGATAGACAACGAAAAATTCATGTTTTAGACAACGGTGGAAAATCATTGTCTAATTCAATATTTCTTGTAGTGTGCCCTAATTAGTTATACCGACATGTTTGATATCCTAAAATCCTAATTACCCAATCCGATAACCCGACTCGTATAATCATTATACACATAATCACATAATCACGTATTCAGAACACTATTACGGGTAACACGTAGAACATAATTATGTACATTTACAATATATTTTGTGAAAATTTTGGCAGCATCTTATTTGTTTATAAGACTACCCGTCGATTACAATCAACGTCAATAATCCACAACAACTCACAATATCACTCCATTATTTTATACAACATGCATCCCAACATTATTCGAAATTAATTATTTAGGTCCTAAAATACTTACGTAATTACTTTATTTATTTATACAATTTAGGACTCAGAACATCGTCATCACCGTCCACCGTTGACTCACTGAAGTTCATCGTCAATGGCGGCACAATTTATTGGCGCGCGATATAATACGGGTTCCCAAATAAATTATACCGATTAATATTATTTCTCGCAACGAAAGTTTTAATTTCACGAATACTAATCATTTATTTTCCTGCAGAAAAAGAGAATAGGAATTAAAATTATAACTGTTAGCCCACTACAAAGCCCAGCCCAACAGTCAAGCCAACTACAAGGCCCAACAAGGAAACCCAACAACAGAACCAAACCCAACAACCATGAACACAGCTGCACACACTGCACAACCATCTTCCACCGCACACACGGCCTCAGGGCCATCACGAAACACACACACAACATAATTACACACACACACACACCTTACACAGGGCACACATATATACTAATATATATACATGCATAAACCAACTGAGCAACAGAGTCACCAAGCTCACCGGAACACAAGCACGGTGACGACGAAACCGGGGTAACATGGGAAGCCAAAGAAGAACGCCGGAAAACAGAGAAAGAATGGGGAAAAAGAAACGGGAAAGGAGAGATACAGAGGGAGACAGATAACGAGAGAGGAGAGAAGAGAGATTAGAGATTTCGAGAGAGAGAGAGAGACAACAGGCCGAGTAACACAGTGAAAGGGGAAACCCTCCTTTAATTTTATTTTTTTTTCCTTTCTCCAGCTTACGTGTCAATACAAATACTGAGAAGCTGACACGTTGGTTTTGTGATAATTATAAAGATTTAAAACCCTGGTTTGCCCCGAAATTCAAAATTAACGGGTTGAGGTGCACGAAAAACAATTCCCGAAAATTACAAAAATAATATCAAAATGTCATAAATAACCCGAAGTTTACAAAGACATAATTTTTGAAATTTTTAAAACACTTTTTAAGGTGCTCTTCGTATCCGCTTTTAAACAAATAACGAAACGAAGAGCGGTGAAACGATTCCCGAAAATTTCCAAAATAATTTAAAATTCTCAGAATAATGCCAACTTAATAAAATATAAGTTCCATGATTTTTAAAGAGTTCCTGAATTAAATATTGATTTTACAAGTAAACACACTCAGAAAATCATTTAAAAATAAATTATTAGTGGAATATTGATTTCTCAATTTTATAAAGTCCTAAAAATAATTATTGAAATAATAAAATTATAAAACCAATTTTAGAAATAACCAAGTATTTATGGAATTACAATTACAATAAAATCACTTTTACAAGCGAAATAAAATCATATAAGTCACTAATAAATCACACAATTCAATCCTACATAACAACAAATCATAAATAATTAAATAACAATCAGTAACTGCTTCCAAAATCAATACACACATTTTATTTAATTATTCAAATCTTTATTACACTTTTAAATATTCCATAAATACACGAGTCGTTATAGTCTTTGCAGTTACTTAGTGGCTAAATAACTAATTTACCGATCCAATATTCCATAAATATATATAACCCTTTTATTATTTCATTTTATTCGTATAATCATAATCGATCAGTAAAAATATTGAATTTACAGAGAAAACCCTAAAAATACTGTGTTCTTGAAAAGCAAACACACAAACGAAATCGAACTCTGATTCGGGCGTGCAATATGTCAAAACGAAGCTCTCGAAAAGTTCTTTCATAATAAATCATCCATTTTAGTGCAAAAATCAAGGTGATGTTCTTATTTTATTTAAATTCGAATTATTTAGTAATGAAAATATGAATTTTTGTTCTTGATGTTGTTTGTGTGATCTAATGGCATAATCATGAAGATCTTTTCTACATGGTCATTTTGTTATATTATATGACTAATTTGGAGTTCACTAACATGTTCAAATTGATGTTTAATTCTCGAATTACTAAATTAGGGTTTTAATTCTCGAATTACTAATTTGGAGTTCAAGAAATGGGTGTTTCTGCCCTAAGGCTTATCAGTTGTTTTTGATGATTGCATAATATTCCTTGTTAAATTTAGACTCGATTGGTATATATGAATAAAACGGACGATTGGTGGACTAGTGCTTAATTGAGTTCATCGGATTTGGGTCGAGTTCGTCGGAATTCTTATTGGTTTCACCAGATTTTGAATTACAGGCTTTGTTGATGTTGATTTATAGCTTGTATGTAGTTCTGGAAAGATGGGGAATGAGTTTGCTGTGAAAACCATGAAAAACAGGGTTGTTTGGGGGTCGAATTGGAATCGGCGGATTTTGGGAGCTCGCCGGATTCTGCAGAATCTCGGCGTGTTCTTAGAAACCCGATTCCAGTTCATAACCGACATGTTTTCATTTATAAAACCTGGTTTTAATATTTTTTATCTCAAAATCATTTCTGAAATGGTGTTCTTACAGTTTAGCCCTTGAAAGTTTCTAAACTTTACAAATTTCAGACTTATGTTTCCAAAGTCATCGAAAATTGGATTTCTCTTATAAAATTAATTTTAGAAATTAATTTTAATTTCCAAAAATTCCTAAAATCGTTATTTTAATTCCAAAAATCATTTTTAATTCAAAAATAAATTTGATTTATTTTATTAATTAATATTAATTAAATTTTATATATTTTAATTAATCAATTAATTTAATATTAATTTATTAATTAACATAATTAATTATTAATTGATTTTAATTGATTTAATAAATAGATTTAATTATTTTTTTTTGATTTAAAAATTCTGAAAAATAGTTTTGAGCTTTAAAATATTATTTTAATTTATTTTCAAAAACATGTTAGTCTTTGACATCAGTTGTTTGTCTGAAAAAGATGTACATTGTGTTTTTTGACATTAGTCTTGTTTGGTTAAAAGTGATGTTTATAATGTTACTTGACATCAGTTTTATCTTAAACAAAGAGATTTCTATGTTTCATTTAGACATGAACCTGGATTTCTTGGACATCAGTTTTTTACCTTAAAGTGATGTACATTATCTTTTTTAACATCATCTTTTCTTATTTGAAAGTTATGTGTAAAAAGTTTATAGACCAAAGTGTGTAAAGTTTTACATCACTAATTTTGTAAAAAAGCGATGTACTCGTTACTAATAAACATTTATTATAAATAAAACCGATGTCCTTTACTACATAACCAAAACTAAAACATTGGAATAACAAGCATCCACACAAATCCAACCAGTCCATCATTCATACATTTAACCATTCAATCATCCAAAAACCACCAACACCAACCCCATCATCTGCATCAATCATCCAAAAATCACCAACACCAACCCCATCATCTACATCAATCATTCAAAAACTACAGAAGCTACATTACCAAATGTAGATTTATAATTTTTTTATACGACTAAAATTTATATATCTTAATATATGTTAAGTTGGATTATCGAAAAGAGAATTTAAAAAATTAATCTTGTAAATCGGGAACGAGTCTCGTTATTGGTAGTGATACTTTTACTAGATTTTCTTATTCCTGAAATGCAAGGTCAATTCGAAATTTTTTAATATTTTTTTTAAATTACTAGAATTGATATATCCTAACATCCGTACGGTTGGATCATCAAAAAAATCATTTTAAAAATTAATCTTGTAAATCGAGAACGAGTCTCGTTGTTGGGAATGGTACTTTTACTAGATTTTCCTATGCCTCACATGCAAGATGAATTTGAAATTTTTTAATAATTTGTTTAAATGACTAAAATTGATATATCTTAACATCTATACGGTTGGATCGTCCAAAAAATTATTTTAAAAATTTATCATGTAAATTGGGAACGAGTCTCGTTGGTGGGAGTGGTACTTTTACTAGATTTTCATATTCTAGAAATGTAAGATGAATTTGAAATTTTTTAATAATTTTTTATTATGACAAAAATTAGTATATTTTAACATCTGTACGATTGGATTATCGAAAAAAATATTTTCAAAATTTGTCTTGTAAATCAGGAACAAGTCTCGTGGATTGAGAACAGTACCTTTACTAGATTTTCCTATTCCTGACATGCAGCATGAATTTGAAATTTTTTATTAATTTTTTCATATGACTATAAATGATATATCTTAATATTCATACGGTTGGATTATCGAAAAAAATCATCTTAAAAGTAATCTTCTAAATCAGGAGCGAGTCACGTTGTTCGGAGTGGTACTTTCACTGGATTTTCCTATTCATATTCCTGACATGCAAGATGAATTTAAAAAAATTTATTATTTTTTTTATATAACAAAAAATGATATATCTTAACACCCGTTTGGTTGGATCATTGAAAAAATCATTTTAAAAATTTATCTTTTAAATCGGGAATGAATCTCATTGTTGGGACTAGTACTCTTACTAGATTTTTCTATCCTCATATGCAAGATGAATTTGACATTTTTTAATTATTAATTCATATGACTAAAATTTATATATATTAACATCTTTTAAGTTGGGTCATCTAAAAAAGCATTTTAAAAATTAATCTTGTAAATCAGGAATGAGTCACGTTGTTGGGGGTTGTACTTTTACTAAATTTTCTTATACCTGACACGCAAGATTAATTTAAAAAAAAATAATTAATTTTTTATATGACTAAAATTGATATATCTTAACACCCGTACATTTGGATCGGTGAAAAAAATGTTTTAAAATTTCATCTTTTAAATTGGGAACAAATCTCATAGTCTGGACCAGTACTTTTATTAGAATTTTATATTCCTGACATGCAAGATGAATTTGAAATTCTTTAATAATTTTTGTATATGACTAAAACTTATATATCTTAACATTAGTTAAGTTGGATCGTCAAAAAAATTATTTTAAAAAATTATCTTATAAATCGGGAAGGTATCTCGTTGTCGGGAGTAGTACTTTTACTAAATTTTTCTATTCCTCACATGCGAGATAAATTTGAAATTTTTTATTAATTTTTTTATATGACTAAAATTGATATATTTTACATCTCTACGGTTGGATCGTGAAAAAATTCATTTTAAAAGTTTATCTTGTAAATCGGGAACGAGTCTCGTTGTCAAGAGTCGTAGTTTTACCAGATTTTTCTAATCCTCACATGCAAGATGAATTTAAAATTTTTTATTAATTTTTTAATATGAATAAAATTGATATATATTAACATCCGTACGGTTGGATCATCGAAAAAATATTTAAAAAATTTATCTTATTAATCGGGAATATCATTTTATAAAATAATACTTCTTACAACGGTTTTATTAGAAAACTATTGTGTGAGAAACAAAGTTTCTAGAAGGTTCTCGAACTAGGCATATAGACAATGGTTTGTATTAAAATATCTAATACAGGATCGACTAAGATAGTGCTTTTTTTATAAAATGTTGTGTAAGAATATCAGCTTTTTTCAATCTAACGGTTAATATTTAATCTCATTTCAATCAAGGGTTGTCATTTCCACACTTCAGCATTCCAAGTAAAGTTTTTACCACCTATCACGGGGTGCCACCTTATCACGTGGTGCTTATTGAAATTCTAAAAGAACTACTTCACACTACTGTTTTATTCCGTTGTATGAAGGTTCGTAAGACAACCCCTCTAAAAATTATTGTCTGAATTACACAACATAAAATATAATAGCTTGTATAAGATCAACTAAGACAATAGTTTTATTTTAACATAAAACCGTTGTGTAAGAATATCACCTATCTTTTGATCTAACGGCCGATATCTAATCTCACTTCAATGAAGGGCTCTTTTTTACCCACCCCAATCCTTTGGAAAGTTTTACACCTATCACGTGGTACCACCACTATACTTGGTGCCCATTCAAATTCGTTAGACAACTGTTTTTATACCGTTATTTGATGGTTTAGAAGACAACCTTTTTGAAAAATTATTGTCTGAATTACATAATGTAATGTGAAAACCATTGTCTTAAGGCCCTAAAGGTTAACATAGTGACAAAAGTTTGTAATCGTTGTGTTAAAAATTTATAACAGCACTATATTTAAAAAACTGTTATCTGACTCGATGAGAGGATACAACATTTACAACAGTTTAAAAAAAGATAGATAACAGTTTTTTGTTTTGGAGCTCACATAACTTTTCACCGTTGTATGATTTTCTAGGATGATATTTTCTTTAACCGTTGTTTGTCAGCCATTGTCTGATTGCAAATTTTTTGTAGTGACATGTCATAATAGTTTTTTTTACTCTATTATTTTGCTTGGTCATTTTGCGTACGTGATTCCCATTTTCCATGTTATATATGAGAGTTTGTTTTGCCATGCTTGTTTTCTTGTCTAAATTGGTGCGCCCTTTCATAGTTGGTGTATTAAAGAACACTATTTTGTTAGTTGAGGATTAGGCTACTGTTGGTTTTAATTTTGTTTTCATGTATATTCTATTGATGATGACCTTGGTTGTGGTTTTGCCACTAACATTCATTTGTATTTTATATTATATTCCTCTAGTGTTAGCATTGGTGCATGAGTTCCAGCTTATCTTGTTTTTCTCTTATTAATTTAAATTTTATGAGCGTGGGTGACTAGACCAGTTGCATGCTATATCTATTATCTAATGATTACATTTGTATTTGGTGGATGACAACATTTTTTTATGTATGGTCTTGTGCTTATTTTGCAAGGCTATGTGTTTTACATATGTATCAACTCCTGCTCTTTTGAATATGAGTTCTATGTTATTGATTTTAGTCTGTTTACATGTAATATTTACAAATTTGGAGCTCCATAATGTAATATTCGGGATATCGCGTGTAATTATTTTTAACAATAAATGATTATTATGTGATTGTTGTGTATTTTTTGGTGAATTTTTGGATGATTGGTGTGGATATGTGGATGCTTAAATATGGTAAAGTATAAGTATGTTAATTTTATTATCTCCGGAATAAAATACAGATAATTAAGGTATTTTTCTGTTAATTTTTGGAGTGTTATATGATTTATATTGATTTATGAATTTATTAATTATTTTCTGAATAATTACAAAATTATTTTATAAAGCCGATAATCGTCCGACTTCAACCGTTTTTACGCTTTTACAACCCGAAACTCTTCTGAAAACTCCTTCCTAACCTAATCTGGTAATTCCGGATATTTTCCTTGTTTTGACTTTTTCGATCCGGATTACGGTTTGACCCGTACGCATCCCAGAGTATAATTTTCGATACGATAATTATTTTCGTGAATCAACAAAACCTGTATTCTCGAAAGACGGGATATTATTACATTATTTTCGTATAAAGTGTTTTATAAAAAGACCGGTTTGGATAATTATCCAATACGGGTATCAAACTGGATCGTCTTTGTGACGGCCTCAACCCCGGGGTCAGGAGTTGACGTCTCCAAACACAATAACCAAAATATAAACAACAGGATAATTATTAAAATATAGTAACTTGACCTTAAACCAAGATACGATCCAGGTTCAAATATAATTCAGATTCACACTATTACAACCCATTTAGTTAACATCTAACACACTCTAACTTTATTCAGCAACTCATCAGACCTCATGGCCTGATACAAACTACCTCAGAAGAGCCGGGTCCAGTAGGGGCGGGAACATGGGTCTGGATGACTGGTCTTCTAGGCATCTGCGAGATATACATAACAGTTTGTAAGTGCGAGCATAATCGCTTAGCAGTACAATCATATAAATAACGGAGTAAAAGCAATAATGTAACGAGAATAGGAACAGAGCTGTAATCATGATATCAACATTATGTAATGAAAATTAGAGATAACTGGATATCAGTAACTAGCATACTGTATCAAAACAACATAGTAGTGTGCTGTGTAAATACCAGAGTCCAATTTTTGCATGCTAATCACTTTTATAAAATCGTTGTATCAACTACTTATGCTCTTATGTAAATCATAAATCCCAATCAGATACATAGGGGATATGTGAAGATAGCTGATCAGGCTATCAACACCACACGGCTCTAATTGCCATCCCATTTAGAGAATCAAGTAGCTGACCATCTCTCTAGATTGGAGAATCTCGAGTCTACTTCACATGATAAGACATTGATCAACGAATCTTTTCCTGATGAGCAGTTGTTCGCAGTTCAGGAGGAAGAGCCATGGTTCACAGATATTGTGAACTATCTTGTCAGCAATATAATGCCTCCTAATATGAATACAGCTCAAAAGAAGAAATTTATGCATGAGGTGAAGTGGTATATGTAGGATGAACCATATTTGTTCAGACAGGGAGCTCACCAGATCATCAGGAGATGTATCCCATTCTGTGAGACGGAGGGGATATTACGAGACTGCCACTCCACAGTTTATGATGGACATTATGGTGGTGAGAAGACGGCAGCTCGTATTCTGCAAGCAGGTTTTTTCTGGCCTACTTTGTTTAAGGATGCTCATCAATTCATTTTAAGGTGTGATTGTTGCCAAAGAGTGGGAAATCTTACGTAGGAAGGATGAGATGCCGTTAAATGTGATGCTTGAAGTCGAGGTCTTTAATGTTTGGGGAATCGATTTCATGGGGCCATTTGTCTCGTGCTGCCATAATCAGTACATCTTGCTGGCAGTAATTTATGTATCAAAATGGGTAGAAGTCAAGGTTCTACCGGCAAATGATGCAAAGGTGGTGTTGAATTTTCTTCATAAGCAGATTTTCACAAGGTTTGGAACGCCACGAGTAATCATAAGTGATGAGAGGTCGCATTTCTGCAACCGTAAGTTCACTTCTATGATGCAGCGCTACAATGTGAATCATCGTGTTGCTACTGCCTATCATCCGCAAACTAATGGTCAAGCGGAAGTGTCTAATAGGGAGATCAAGCGCATTCTAGAGAAAGTTGTTTGTCCGTCACGGAAGGATTGGTCTTTAAAGCTCGATGAAGCTGTTTGGGCTTACCGAACAGCATACAAGACTCCACTTGGGATGTCCCCATTTTAACTTGTGTACGGTAAGGGAAGTCATTTACCTGCGGAGCTTGATCATAAAGCCTATTGGGCGTTGAAGAAGTTAAACCTTTATCTAGATGCAGCTGGTAAGAAGCGAATGATTCAGTTAAATGAACTTGATGAATTTCGACTCCAAGCGTATGAGAACAATAAAATGTACAAGGAAAAAGTGAAAACGTGGCATGACAGGAAGCTATATCCTAAGTCATTTGTTCCGGGGCAGCAAGTTCTTTTATTCAACTCTCGTCTCCGACTTTTTCCTGGAAAGTTGAAATCAAGGTGGTCTGGAAATCAAGTATTTGTTTATTTGATGCGTTTTTCTAGTGTTTGTGCATTTCAGGGTATTACTTGCATTTATGGAGAGATTTCATCAAGAATAAGCCTCGGCATGTGTTTGGCATTGAAAGTGGGAAGATAGGAGCAGAATGCACCAAAGAACAGGAGCAAAAATAGAGCATTTTCCAGAAGGGGTCTGAGCGCCCGCTCAGCTCTGCTGAGCGACCGCTCAGGGACGGAAATTTAAAATAATTATTTTATATTCCTAATTCTGTTGAGCTTCCAACTTCTGAGATAGCTGGGTTTTGTAGGACTCTTATATAAGTAGTTTTCAGAGACGTTCCACGTGTGTTGAATCGTAGTATCAATCGAGGAGTAAGGAGATAAGGAAGAAGACCGTTTCAGCACATCGCAATGAAGAGGAAGCATATTTTCTTGTGATTCTTTATTTCGTTGTAACGTTGGATGCTAGTTTTCTTTGCTTTGAACCTATTTACTCTTGTGACGTACTCTGGTTTAATATAAGTAGTTTTAGTTATTATTCTCGTGTGTTATTATCATGTTTTCATATGAACCCATGGTGACGATGATTTCAATCATTGGCTAATCGTGATGTTATTCCCACTGGACTAACAATGCGATTTACAGAAGGGGGGTTGAATGTAAATCTCAAAACTTTTTCAAGTTTTGAGCAGTTTCTAAGACTAAGTGTTTTGATGAAAAAATGTGTGTGAATTGCTTTAAGCTAATACAGACAGATATATATTGACGCATAAATGTAAAGAACACAAAGAACTTAAAAACTCTTCTGGTGGATATGTTGTTCCACCAAAGATGTGTTATTTCAGAAAATCTGTGATTCAAAGAATTAAATCACAGTTGCGTCCTAGTACAAACTAGATGATTTTCTCTCTGAATTTTTCTAAACAGCTCTGGAAAATTCACACTCTAATTACTAGCTTCTACTTGGTTTATATATCACCAAGTTTATAAGTGAAGACAAAACTGTAAAATACAATTAAAAGATTCTTCACATGTTTCTTCTTCATTTCTCTATCCAATGCAATTTAAGTTTAGCTGTGAATCTTTGAATACTTCCTTGTTTGCACCAGAATGGAAATGCTGCATTTTCTTGATTCCTCCTAGAGGCTGCCACATTCCAGTTTGTCTCTGTCAACCCATGTGCCTCTGTCAGCTTATGAATTGTCACTATCAACTGCTATTTGAACTAAGCATTCGTTGAAGCTTTCATCCGTTAATGCTTTATCCGTTGAAGCTTTATCCGTTGATGCATTAGCAGTTGAAGCTTTATCCGTTGAAGCACTCATCCGTTGATGGATGTTATCCATTGAAGCTTTAGAGACATCCGTTGAAGCTTTGTTTCTCATCCGTTGAAGGCCTTTAATATCAGTTGATACTACTTCACTTATACAAAATTACAAGGCATGAAATATTTACAATTAGCCCTCCTATTTGCATATCCACTAGTAGTCAACATGACTAATAATTTCCCACAACATCTAAGAATTACAACTTAAATACAGAGAATGAAATGTGCTACAATACTAAACTTATTTCTAAGTAAAGCTACTCCTTCAACGGATAGCCAAAATGGTCTTATCCGTTGAGGCTACAAACACTAGATTTCTACTTAAGTGTTTTGTTTAACTTATCATCAAACTAATACACAGATTCCTAACAATCTCCCCCTATTTATGTCTATTAGAACTGTAGGCATAAATTTGAGTTCAACTTGATGATAACAAAACACTTAACAAACATATGAACTAAAATAAAGTAGAAATTCAAAAGTGCTGCAAAACTGTGTATTCTGAGATAGAATTGAAGAATTACATTGTTTCCAAGGGTGCTCCTTTAGCCTGAGCAGATTAATTTCTTTTCCTTTGATCCCTTGTTTTCTTTCCTATCCTCCTGTCATTTTCCTCTATTTGGAGTTGGAGTTGTCTGTAGAACTCAGCTTCATGTTCTTCATTGATGTCCAACTTAGATTGCATATCCTTGAGAGTTTCATTACTGGCAATCTTGAGCTGATCTTCAAGTCTGAAAAATCTTCTGACTCCTTTATTGTCTTTGAACTCTATCAACCAATGAGGTGATTTATGAACTGTAATTCCTCTCTCTTGGATGAGTAATGTTCTAGGCAAGGCATTGGGCTCTCACCAAGTTTTCCTTATGCTGGCAATCTTGTTGAGAATCTCAGTTTTGGCAGTTCTGGTAAAGCCAGAATCCCTTTTTTTGGCTGAGTAGACTCTAACCAAGGTAGAATAGCCTTCATTCAGAATCTTGTAGAGAGGCCAAGTCCTTTCCCCACTTCCTTTATATTTGAACACTAGTATTTCTGGAAGCTGTCTATAGGCATCTATTCCTCTTACTTCCTCCAGCTCATCCAGATAGAGTTCAATGTCTGAAAATTCCTTTATGTCACAAATGTGAACATAATCATCCTTTGAGGCTTGTGGCTTAGGCTTAGGCTTCTAAGTGAATTTGATTGAGGTTAGAGGAGGTGTTGATTTGATTTTTCTTTTCTGTTTCTTTGATGGTGGAGAAGTGGTTAAGAAGGTGGGCAATTTGATGCTGTCCCAATCAATTGGTTCCTCCTTATTTCACCATGGATGTTTATGAAGGGGTTAGGCACAATGTGTTCAGGAATAGAAGGTAGTGGTATGGATTTTCATTGGTTTTCTTCAGTCTCATCTACCATCTTTCTTTTTCTATTGGCCTTCTTTCTGTTCCCTTTCTGCCATTCCTTTCTTTCCTTACTTCTTTTTTCCACATCATCACTAATCATGTCCTCAATACCTACATCTTCACTCTTATCTTCAATTTCTTTCTTTTCTTCAGCTTGACTTGACTTTAGCTATTTTTTAAGCTTTGCTTGTGCTCTTTTGTCAGCCTTTAGCTTTTTAGCTTCTTCCTTCAACCTTCTGGTTTCTTCCCTCTTGGCTATTGAGAATTTGGGATGTCCTTGTATCACACAGATACTTTTTCCCTCGCTAAAGAAAGTAGCCATGTTCATCCTTTCAACCACATCCTTGGTCTCCTTGTGCTTCATGATATTACCACCCATAATCTTGTATTCATCAGGCTTTGGAAGAGGAAAGTTCACTTCTTTTAACTGAGCAAGGCTTAGAGGGTTCTTT
This sequence comes from Apium graveolens, assembly GCF_009905375.1. Classification (NCBI taxonomy): domain Eukaryota; kingdom Viridiplantae; phylum Streptophyta; class Magnoliopsida; order Apiales; family Apiaceae; genus Apium; species Apium graveolens. Next base: position 14,865,390 of record NC_133648.1, on the reverse strand, counting down.
GTAGGGTCCTTATTGGATCTGTTGTTGGGCTTGAGAACCATAGGTTTCAGATTCTTGGAAGAAGTCTCTCCAACCTTATTCCTCCTTACTGGCTTGAGCTCCATAATGATTGGCTCCACCTATGTGCTATGCTTCACAGATTATGATTTAGAAGTTGTAGAACCAAAGATTTGTTGCATCCTTTCATCAATTTTCTTCCTTTGCTCTTTGACTTGCATCTCAGCTGCTGCTATCTGGAATAGATCAATTCCATCAAGCTTTCCTTTGATTTGAAGAGTTGGAGAAATGGTGATGGCAGGAACTAGCACTTTAGATATTTCACTACTAGAAAAAAGACCTTAGACATCGGTTAAAAACCGATGTCTATGTAAAAAATGTGTGATGTCTTCGCGACTGATGTTAAAGATATTTTCTCATAGACATCGGTTAAAAACCGATGTCTACGTAATATTACACATCGTTTCTGGAAAATTTCTAATGTCTAATTCACATTTTTGTTATCCAATTGTGTAATGTCAAATTCAGAAATGCAATATTAGGACGATTAAGCCTATTTAAAACTATAACACACAAGCAATATTTATAAATTAACATCGATTAAAAATAAAAAAACCGATGTCTCATACCTATTATACATCGGTGAATTCTAAAGAACCGATGTTAATTTGAACAATAGACATCGATTTTTTTCTAAGTAACCAATGTCAATATGGACAATAGACATCGATTGTTTTCTAAATAACCGATGTTAATATGATAAATAGACATCGGTTGTTTAATTTTGAATCGATGTTATTACCCTGTTTTCATATGCTAATATCCCTTTATTGACATCGAATATTTTATTTTTACTGATGTCGTTGTGATTTTAAGACATTGCTTTTATATGTGTAAACTGATGTATATTTATGGTTTTTAACATCGGTTCTAATAAAAATGTGATGCCTGTTCCTATTGTAATTAAATTGAGCATCCCTATTTTTACATGAACCAAAAAACTGCCATATCAAAAAACTGCAACCAATCAACCAATCAGTTTTCATCCAATCAACAACCATTTTCATACAATCAACAACCAAGATTCAACCAACAACCTAAAACATGTACATCAAGATTCAAAATATCTAGATCGACCAACCAACCAACAAACATAAACAAAAAAAGTTCTAACACATTTTCAAACCATCTTACAAGTTCGATCATCTAGTACATTACTAAACCAGAATTTACATGGGAAGATATCAAGAGTAGCGAGGCAAGGAAATTTACAAAATATAAATGAAGTTGATAACATCACAGCGAACCTCGTCCAGCTCTTCTGGAATTCTAGTAGTGCATGCTCTGCTGCCAACCACATATTATATTCTCCAAAGATCTGCGTGAGTAATCGGTCAACATATGAAAGTAGATTTGCTAAAGCTTAGGGATATTGTGGTAAAATAAGATTATCTTGTCTAAGACGCTCCTTTCACTTCCACTAATAACTACAACTGTAGTCCTCAGATCATTGCATAGCTTCTTTAATGGATCTTTAATATCTAGATGCAACTGATGCTGCATTTCTGTGACTGGTCTATTCTTCTACCATGAGCATCTAGTGATTCAGTAAGTGTTGCATAGAAACCCTGTATAGAGCATGTTGTACATTAGAAAAACACAGAAATCTAGTGGTTTAGTAAGTGTTGCATTGAACCCCTCTATAAAGCATGTTACACAGTAGAAAAACACAAACAGGTCCAAGTATAACCAAATTGTCCTTTCCTAATACACTTGAAAGCAGCTTCCTCCAGACTTACTGGAGTTGATCTACATGTGAGTCATTAAAACCTGATTTACATCTTAAACAGAGTCGACCTCACAGAAAAATTAATCCACTTTATCAATTGACATTTACCAAATTGGGTATATATATTCTAGCAATCAACTGACAGAAAAGAATAGAAAAATCTCATTTTAAAGACTAAGAATAATGCTATTGTATGCCTCAAGGAAACTATTAATTTCTTAACTAATTTTTCCCAAGTTGTATATAATATTTATGTCTAGTAAATAGGACTAGATTACCTTATTCAAGAACATTTGGAGGTGGAAGAACAATATTGCCACAATCCTAATCTGCAATATAAGACAACATAAAAGTAGATAAATAACATCTACATCTATGCAACTGTAAAGTCTGCTCATCTCTATCCAATGTATTGTACATGTAATATCCAACTGCCAGTAACTTTAGAAGATTTAATATTGATAATTACATCACAAAATCAAGCCAACTTTGCTGAGTGTGATGCATATACAAGATTATGTGTGTAAAAGTATATCAATCAGAAGTAGGACTACCGACGGAAAAAACTCAAACAGGCAACGACCAGTATAGAGAAAGAAACTGTGGGCACTATACATCAAACAAATTATGGGCGTTTACAATTTTTTTTTTAAAAAGAATCTCTTCCAAAAGACTTTAACTTTCTGTAATAAGCCTCAACTAACATGTTTTCTTTAGAAGCTACAAAATAAAAGGATGTAGTGTGCTTACAGATTCAACTCCATCGAAACCGTATACTAGAACTCGCTCTGCTGATAAAGCTAAAAATATATAACATAGATCTATTTAGTATTATACTAAAAGTCCTACAACATATTTTAGAAAATCACATCATTAATATGACACTATTACTGAGAGGAATATGCACTTCACTTAAAACAAGTATAGATTTGATACTAATACCATTACATTTTGGACGAGTTGATCCTTTAACTAGGGATATCCTATAGATAAATAAAAATAGGGTGAATAGGTCACAAAATACAGAAGAATAGTTTCATTGTTCATATAGAGCTACTGGTGCATAATAAATAAATCCCCTCCTTGAGCCCATTTCTTTATCATGCCAAAAAATGAACTCCATTTCTACTATCATTACAATAGTAACCAATAAAATATATATCATGTATTATTTGTTCAAGAAAACAATCTTACAATTTATGTTAATGGCTAATATATCTTAAATAAATTATCCGCAGTATGCTTAAAAGTCATTCAAAAGCAGTATTGCATCATCAAGCTTCATTAATGAAGATTATAAAACAACTCTAATCTAATCACATCATTAATTTGACACCCGTTACATGATCATTATACTTGATCCTGACTAATTACGGTTAAGCTAATTATAGGCATGAATTACATAAAATCATAAAAGAAACTTATTATGTCATTCTTGTTATCTAAATAAGATCCGAGTGAGACACAAAATTTGATCAAAAGAACCGACCTCTCATATTCCGGCTTTTGAATAACTATACCATTTAGCTGTAGCTCAGATTGTAAATCTAAGCTCATGCAACATTGGATGATACATAGGTAAAATAAATAGAAACTATTTTTTAGAGTAGTTTCATTGTATCAAATTCAAAGCAACTCCTTACTTTTCCCAGGAAAGGCACAAAATCTACATAATCTTCCTCACAAGATAGAATAATCAGGTCACTTGGTATCCTTTCATCCTTTAACACAGACTGACCAATTCTCCCTACAGCCTGAGTAGATATATCTGGTGAAATTAAGAAAATAAATAAGAGAATAAAAAGTATCTCAATGCCAACAAGCATCTATAAGAAAATGCTTACAAGACACTGTTCATAAAATTGATGTGAAATGATAAAATACATGGAACTTTGATAGCAAATTTAAGAATTATCAATTAGCATAATAAAATTAATACTTCTATTCTCTACGCATAGGAACACAGGTTATACTAGTTTATATTCTACTTCAGTAGCTGCTCTTCCAAATTTCTAGGATAGAACCAGACAGCATTATACTAAATGCAATCTTGATTTTGATCTTCTCTACATTTAGGAACAAGTTACCAGACCATTATTTATTTTAGCAGGTTATTTACCGATATCTAAATAAAATATAGCTAAAATATTATCATTTGTCACAATTAAACCTTGAATGAAGAGGAAAAGCAATTAACCATTATACTAGAGTTAACAATTCAAAAAATAAAGTGTATTTAAAGAAAACACATATGCTAACCTTTGGCAAACCAGTACTTTCTGAAAAGAAAGTCGTGCTAGCAACCATATTATCCTTATTAGGATCCTGAAGAGAAATAAAAGATATTGTCTTGTTAAATATTACAAGAGATATATGGGTTAAAATCAACAGAAATTGAAGTGTTGTAGACACTCAGCAGCACAAACCATTAAGTGGTAACTATTCAGTAAGCTCACCATTCCATTTTATGAGAGGCATTGGTCTTACACCCCTGACCTGTTTATCCACATAAAAGTTCAGGACTTTTAACTTGATCTATTCCTACAGAGAAATTCCCCGGAGCTGGATCATCCCAGTATTTCCACGAAGTGAGTTGTTGTACTTTGCTGCCCCAAGATGAGTACATTAATACAGATAAGATAGTCGAATAGCCTATATCTCTTTGGAATAAAGAGTTGTTTATATAAAAAATACCTTCCTGTTTTTTCTTCTGTTTCTTTGGTATGTAAATTATTAGGCTCAGGCCTAGCATAATCGCATCAATTGTGAATCTCAGTAGTCCCCATTGCCACTCTTACAAACCTTTCACGAAACACTGGTGAGGGACAAGTCCCTGTTTTTTTGCTAGATTATCAAAATAATTAGGACCTAACTTGTGTTAGATGCTAAAATTATTCTAGTAATCCACTTTCTAAGTAAATTGATATATATATATATATATTACTAAATCCAAAAAAATACAAGGTTAATTGCGCAATACATATGTATTGGAAAATTAAATTAACAAATCCATGATTCTGACCTGTTTGCTAGTGTTTCCACCCTTGAATGATGGCAAACGACCATCATGTATATTAATTACCTCATTTCCATAAGCTTCTAAGAAATTACCAGACAATACCTGTAGATACAAAGAATTATTACAAAGTAGAAGCTTATTTACGGGTAGAAGGAAAGTGCTTGACTAGTATCAGGTTGTCTTGGGGAAAAGGGGAGGATAGGTAGATATGCGCTACAACACACAGACAAACAACCATAATCCTTCTTGTTTGACAGTAAAGGATAATTCTCTCTCTCTGTCCAACTTATCTACAAAAACCATGTCATAAAAACAAGAAAACATAGATAATTAGATTACAAACCTTAAAATGCTCACTAAATCTCAAAACCTGTTCAAAAAAACCATTAAAAATTATGAACAAACCTAATTGAACAAATTAAACCTAATTGAACAAACAAATTGAATTGAACAAATAAACTTGTTTAGACCTTAAGGTTTCTAGTAGATGGAGTTTGATTAATTGAAGGTGTTCTTCAATTTAGGGTTTAATTGAAATCCTATGTACTTGCAATCAACTGATATGGTGAGAGAGAGAGAGGGGAATCAGAGAGGTGGAAGAGAGAGAGAGAACCAGAGAGATGGAAGAGAGAGAGAGGGCTGAGAGATATAGCAGACTGAGAGAGAGACGAAAAGAATTTTATCGTAAAGGGGGAAAACGGTTTATTTTTTTGGTTAAGGGGGAATAATTGGGAAATAAACGGGGGAACGTTTCTGCATGTTTTTTTTAATTTTTTTTAAGTTAACCATCGACAACGGTTGTAAAATACAACCGATGTCTATAAAACAAAGACATCGGTTATATAAAAAACCGATGTCTAACTAACGTTTTTCATTTTTAAAAAATAACTATAGACAACGGTTATTTTCTTGACTGATGTCTAAAATAAGTAGTAACATCGGTTTTAAAATAACCGGGAACTTTAACATCGGTCGTCTGAGCAACCGATGTCTAAGGACCGATGTCTATTGACAGAATTCTAGTAGTGTTTGAACTGTTGTTGATGGCTCTCCTTCCCCTTCCCTTTTATTCTCCCCCTTTTTATTATCATCAAGGATAGGGGTCAAGCCTTGTGCTTTTGCCAACTGTAATAGTAGATTTGTTTGAGATTGTTGATTTTGAAGGATGGTGACCACAGAGTCTTCAATGACTTGAACTCTTGTTTCCAACTTGGCCAGCCTTTTGTCAGCATCAGATTCTCTCCTCAATCTCAACAAAAAATCTTGCATTGTACCATAAGGCATAACTGAATCCAACTTCTCAGAATTGTAGGATTTCAGATCAGTAATATCCTTTTTGAGTTCATCCACACTTAAATTCTGTCTGATATGCTGCAACTGCAAGAGATGCAGAGAGTCTAGATGAGCTTGAAGAATAGCCTTTGTACCAGCATCTGTAGTCTCCTGAAGGGCCTTTTGAATAGCCATTACTTGCTTGACCAAAACTACACCAAACTGTCCTGGTGTAGATTTCTTTGTCCATGCTCATTCAGGTAAATATGGAACAGAACTTGGGCCTTCATCTCCCCCTAAGTTCATGCTCCCATCCAAAGAATTGAAGTCATCATCATTAGAATTTACTTCAAATTCTTCAGATGGCTCACCAGCTTCAGAAGGCATCCTATTAACAACAGTTTTATCTCTTTGAAGAGATTCTGAAGTGTGCACTATGTTCAAAGTATGCTATGCCTCTACATTGCCCTGAGCAGCCAACAGTTGATAGGCTGAAACAGGATGAGTAAAAGTGTCAGCATCCAGGGAAATGTTATCAATTTCAGCTTTGTAATGTTGCTGAAATTGTCTTCCATTTTCAGCATCATCCACAATCATTGACTCACTGGCAATGGTTGGATCCACCCTTATAGCTTCTGTACCTGCTTTTCTCTCATTTTCTCTATGTTCTTGCATCAGGGGCTCCCCCTAGATCACACACACCCTCACACCCTCACCCTCACCTACTAAGGTGGCACTCCCCTCACTTACTTTTGCCATGCTGGAAGAAATAGCATGCATATTTTGACTCTCAACCTCTCCTTTTGTAATAACCCCAAAATTTTCAACTTTTTGTAACCCTTGTGAATAGTGTTTTAGCTGAATGAAGAAACTTTTCATGCCACACTATGTAGGGGTTCTGTTATGGATATTCTGGGATATTATTAGTACTCTATGAAGTATATAAGTGTATGTAAAGATCGTCAGAATCCAATTCCGAACACTTTGGTTTTTCCCGGAAATCCACAAGATACGGAGAGAATTGAGTATAAGGTAACAGGATAAAAAGGATTTAAATTAAAGGATTATAATAGAGGATCATAAAAAGGAATATAATGTATTGAGAAAGGTTAAGGGAACCTAAGTAATAAGATCCCGGGTATGATCCTTCAAATGATAAACGAGAACGAAAGTTAAGCAAACCGTATAACAGATCAGCGGTCATTAGGCAAACGATTAGGAAGTTAATCAAAGGGATTAGGGGGAATGATGTCATCCAACCAATAGAAAGAGGACAAGGAAGTGAGGATGACATCATGAGGATGACATAAGCATGACATGGGAAGGAAGGAGGTGTGGTAGCTTTGTAACCACACAATTTCAAGGGCAAGAAAGTAATTGACTAAATCAAATACAAAACAAGTCAACCAAGCCAAGTAAAAATCATTCTCATCAAAAATCAAAAGCAACCAAGGCATGAGTTCTTCATTTGCTCTCGGCTTTTAGCATTTTTAAAGGCATAGAATTTCAAAACTCAAGATCCAAGCCTCCTAAATTGGTAAGATAATTCCCTAATCATCTTCATGCTTAGTTAGGACTATATCATGAGTTTAAGCCATTAATTCTTTCTCAATCTTCTTCATTTAATCAAAGAAGAAGACAATGAATAGTGTTTTCAAGTTTTTAACTTGAACTTTTTCTTGTTTTTCTTGAAGATCCAAGCATTCTTAAGACTTCTCAAAGCTTCTTAAGGCTTCCTAGCTCCACCCACCACTTCAAGGAAGGTATACCATCTCCAAACCCTAAATTCCTATATATTATAAGATGATTTTGATTAGTGGGTTGATATTGTAGTTTGTTGTTATGATTTAGAGTTTGGGATTTGGAATGGTAGTGAAATGGAATGGTAATTGTTGTGGTTTTGATTTAAAGGAACTTAAGTATGATTAAAGTTAAGTTTAAGCATAAGTATGAATGATTAAATTGAATTGGTTGGGGTTGTTATGATGTGATAAGGATGGATGTTTGTTGTGTGTTGGATTTGAGGTTGGTTTGTGGTTGGTTTTGTATGGTTTAAAATTGGGAAATCGCGTAAACATAGCCGTCGTAACGTCCGATTTTCTTTGGACTGTTTTTGTGCATAGCATTAGGACCCGAGAACCCCCTGCTAGATTATGACCACTGCCATGTTTAGATAGCTCATGTTACGAGCTTCGTTTTGATATATAGTTCGTTCGATTCCGATGCACGGTTTAGGAGAAACGACCGTTTCAAGTAACGGCGTTTCGTGAATGAAACTTTTTCCCTCGCCTTACTTTGAAACATAGGTTAAAGACCAAAAATGGTTAATTAATGTATGAAACATTTATGGTAAGTGTGTTAGGCAGTTGGTAAGACACTCGCGAAGGAATCGCTTTAAAACTCGTAAAGGTTAAATTATTAAAAATGGTGGAGCCGAGGGTACCCGAGTGACTTAAGCGAATCGGTGAGCGCAAAACAAGCGTTAGAGTCTAAGTTAGTTAAAGTATAGATTTACAAGTGATTTTGGTTTAATTCCAACTTACTTGTTGTTTATAGGTTACCAGACTCGTCCCGGGCCTTTCTCACCCCCAAGTCGCTCAGGCAAGTATTCTATCTGTTATACTGTTGTTGTGATGTATACACTTGTATATGCATTATCTTGCGATAGATGCATGATGTTTATATTAGCAAATGTTGCAATATATTGAAGCATGCTGCTATGGTATATATATGCATGCCTGTTTCATATTCTTTCCATATATAATTGTTGATTCAGTTGATAATACCTATGCTAGAGGATAGCGGTAACTTGCATATACCCTTAGTATAGGGACCCAAAGGTGAAAATATTTTCTAAAACCGGGAGTCGAGGATCCCGAATAGATTTTGTATATATGGATATTGATATATATATATATTTATATATATATATATATATGGTTATAGTTTTCCAAACTATTAATCGAATAAGGTTTATTCGATTACTTTAACTTTATTTTATTATTGAATATTATTTCAAATATTATTCGAAGGCGTATGACTCCTTTTATTTGTTTATCTGAATATTATTTGAATATTCATTCGAGGGCTTATGACACTTCTATATTATTTATTGAATATTATTTGAATATTCATTCGAGGGCTTATGACTCTTTTATATTATTAGTGAATATTATTGAATATTCATTTGAGGATCTATGACTCCGATTATTTGCTGAAATATATTCTTTATTTTATTAAAGAATAAGGTGTTAATAATCAAACTTATTTTCGATTATTCAAATAAAGATAATACTTTCATATAAGTATATATTTGGTTATTTAATACTCGTTTCAAGTATAAGTTTTAATACTTCTACTTCAATTATTTTTATAAAGATTATTCTTTATGGGAATATTATTTAAATATTAACATTCAGTCATTTTCTAAATATTCTGGGGACTGATTTACTTCATTAAATCAGTTTTACTCCAAACACTCTTTAAAGTGTTTTCGAGTCTTTAAAATGATTTTCAAAAGTTAGAGCGGATCCCAAAACTATTTTTATATTTAAGATCTTCCTTTTAAAAAGGGGATTTAAATACTCGCTCAAAACATGGGGGATCCAGCTCGGTGGTGTGTTTTATATTCGCAACAAGGTTGCTGTCTTGGTAAAAGAGTTTTTGATTACTTACCCAATATTCGGGAAGTAAAATTCTTGGAACAAGTTAATCCATTAACAGGCATCGCCTGGGAAATATCGGTGAGTTTTCCTTTCCAACTAGATACGACTTCTTGTTGGAGCCGTATCAACAAGTTTCTACTTGGGGAAAGGGGGAAACGAGCTTTACGTTTCAGAGTCATGGATTTCATCTGAACTAGGAGTGGCGTAAGTGGTCGAGTAGCGCCGGCCCAGCCTTATTATATTGGCCCAAATGGCCTGGAAGTTCCGCTAAGGCGGTCCATTCCTTAGGAGTTCAGTGTTCGGTTGACAAGTAAATCCGACAGGTTCTCCTCTACATGTAGAAAATGGTGGGGTTGTACTACTACGACTGATCATCGTAAGTGGTCTTCCTGGCGCGGTAAACTCCCGTAATGAGTTCATCATCCATTTGGATAATTCTGCAACACTACCCGTAGCATTTCGATCGAAAGGCTACTAATGGGTGGTTGCCGAAGCATTGACAGGGTCAAACATTTTTATTGGTGTATCCATTGAATGAAGTATCTCGTAACTTCATCTCTTTTCAAAATATTTCAAAGATCAAATATTTTCAAGTTTTATTTGTGGTCTCATCTGTGGGATGACCTCGTAAATCTTATAATACTTTGAACGGTGATAGTTCAAGTAGCTTTATAAATGATATAAGTGTGGGGAAGTATTGGTAACTTCATTCCGTTTTTACTTATATCTAGTAAGTAATTATCTTACACACGATAAAGATTCTAGTAAGTATCCATTTAGATACTTGTATTATTGTTATCACTACATATTATCTTGCGAGCTGTAAGGCTCACTCTTGCTTTATTTCTTCATCACACAACAACAGTTAGGAGAGATGGCCAGACTCCAGCAGACCCAGCGCAAGCGCGTGGGAAGCGTCCCGCGTCTTCCCGATGATGTTGTAGCTGCTATAGCTGCAGAGGTAGATCCATTGTAGTTCAGACCATCTACTTTTGAGAATCAAATTATGTATAATTATAACTTGTGGCAGATAATGGCAATTAACTGTAAATTATCAAGTAATCATTTTGGGTTGTAATAATTTTAAATTGTGGATTCAAAGACTTGTACTTATTTCAATTTCATCTCTGAGACTATAACGGGTTGTGGTGTGTGTTAGTGTGGGGTCACAGCATGAGGTTATTTATTATTAATTAAGTGAAGTGATATTGTGGAAAGAAAGACCGTGACAACCCGGATCCCCGACCCCAGATCTGGGGGTGTTACAGAAATGGTATCAGAGCCAAGCGTTATAAACCTCAGAGATGATGCGTCGATATAATAACAAACTCACAAAGATAATAAGAACTCTTGCCAAGTTCATGGTCGGACTACTTAAAGTAGTGCTGACAGTTAAAACCCTTACGGGAACCCTTATAAGTATCATGATAGTAACTTAGCTCGTTTAATGTGTAGGCGCCTGAGATAGAGGACCCTGAGATGTTCGAGCGTGAGCATGATGAGGCATTGCTAGATGTTGAGGATCAGGAGGAGCCTGAGATGGAGGAGGATGAGGAGGACCCCTCAGAGGAGCCTGAGATGGAGGTCATTGCTGTTTCAGATGAGGAGGACCCCTCAGAGGAGTCAGAGACAGAGGTTATTGCTATTCCAGATGAGGAGGACCCGGATGAGGTCCTAGTAGCTGAGGAGCGTGTTGGACCTATGGTAGTGTATGCCGGTATCCCTTTACCCACACTTCCGGTGGTCAGAGCCCCTACCCCTCCACCACTATCTTGGATTCCTGATGATGACAGCTCAGAGACCCATACTTCCGAGCCTAGGCAGACCGAGGAGGCACCCTCAGCGGCTCCGGATTCACCACCCCTTGACCCTGCCCACAGGCAGTCTTTGTTAGCTCATGGATATGTTCAGGATGTATTGAGGACCCGAGTGGCTGTTGCCGAGGGCCGACTAGATGAGGCCAGGAGGGAGTTGGATGCAGAGAGGGCGGGTAGGCGTACCCGATCTTATGAGACTAGGGCTTCTATACCCCGATCCTTGAGGAGGGAGCTTACGGGGATAGAGCTCACAGCCCGAGCGAGGCTCAGATCGCTCCAGGGGGACAGGCATGGTAGGATCTCCAGGCGGCAGGCCGACTATATCTTCCGTCGTGCGATGGAAAGGGTTTGGGAGCTGACCCGCTCCGGTGTGTGATTCAGGATTGACGATGGAATAGTCTAGTTGTCTAGTTAGCCGAGGCCTTAGTAAGAGCCAATTTTCCGGGATAGTTGACTTGTATATAGCATCCCTTTTTCTGACTAGACAGATAGACTCTTGTGTATCACTTTTGGGACAGATGACTGTAGCACTGTTGTACTTTTGACCAGATCAAACTATGTATTCTCGCATTATGTATATATTTGTTTCCTTTCGGTTCAGTTCCATAGTGACGGGATCACTGTTTTTATCATTATTATTACTGCACTTCGTATTAGAACTTTCTTAAAATAATAGAATTGCGATATACGTTCTCCCCATTATAAGAGCTGTGCAAGGCACAATGTTGTATATGATTGTGACCTAACGTTGAATTTTCCCAATGATTGTTTTTATTATTATCAGAATCATGCCGCCAAGAAAGATTGGAACTAGGGCGAACCCTGGATCTGAGGACCAGGGAAGCCATAATCAGGACAATAGAAACCAAGAACACAGTGAAGAGGAAGATGAGGATTATGTGGAACAGGATGACTCCCTGTATGAAGAGGAAGAGGAAACATATGATGTTGAGGGATTTGAGATAGAGGCTGAAGAAGGAGAAACCGAGGTTGAGCAACCAGTACCAAACCCAGGCATGGATCCCATGAGCCAGTTCATGCAACTCCTAAGGCAGAATTTGGAACGTCAACCCAACCCACCCCCTCAAGGAAGTAACAATGCTGTGGCAAACTCTTTCAGGGCTTTTAAGTCCCTTAAGCCCCCCGAGTTCCACGGATCAGCCGACCCAGTTGAGGCAAGGGCATGGTTAAAGGAGATGGAGAAATCTTTTGAGATTTTGAGTATCGATGAGGCACAGAAAACTGTATTTGCTACCTACCTTCTAAAAGGAGAAGCTAACTACTGGTGGGAGGCCAAGAAAAACATGGAGACAGATGCTATTATAACCTGGGAGAGATTTAGTCAGTTGTTTCTGGGAAAGTATTTCCCGAGGTTTATGGAAAACCAGATGGAGCTCAAGTTCTTGGAGCTAAAGCAGAATAACTTGTCTGTAGCAGAGTACGAAGCGAAATTTACTGAGTTATCAAGGTTTGTGCCGGAGTTTGTGAGCACCGAGGAAAAGAAAGCTAGGAGGTTTCAGCAGGGACTGAAACCATGGATTCAGAATAGGGTGGCAATCCTTGAGCTTACGGACTATGCCAGTCTGGTGCAAAAGGCAACGATTGTAGAAGTCGGAAGTGAACAGATGCAGAAGGAAAGAGAGAAGAAAGGAATAAAGAGGAAAAGTATGAGCATGGGTGGAGGTTCCGCAGGAAGGAGCTTCCCAACTAGATTTAATCGAGGAGCAGTGTCCCTGCCAGGAAGGAACACTGGGTTTAAGCGACCAATGAGTGTGAGTGTGAGCCAGGGCGGCCAGAAGTCAAGAATGTCCTATTCCAACCAGTCTCGACCCCCATTGCCAGCCTGTAACATATGTGGAAGGAATCACACTGGGGAGTGTAAAGGAAAGCCAGTAACCTGATTTAAGTGTGGGCAAGTGGGCCACTATTCTCACAAATGCCCTTCGTCAGCCCCTGCCATCATTCCAACCACCACTTGTCATCAGTGCGGACGCCCAGGTCATTGGAAGAGAGAATGCCCAATGAACAAACCAGCAGCTTCGGGAGCAAGCAGGGCTGCTTCTAATAAGCCACCTACTGCGAGGACTTTCAACATGACAGTCCAGGATGCTATGAAAGATTCAGATGTGATAGCAGGTACCCTTTCTCTAAATTCAGTCAGTGCAAATGTTTTATTTGATTCGGGAGCAACTAAATCTTTTATATCAAGGGACTTTGCGCGTAAGTTAAGACTTAAGGCTAAACCCTTGATAGAACCCTTACAAGTAGAAATAGCCAATCATGAAATTATTCCTGTTAACCAGATTCACCCCGCCTGTGAGATAGGCATAGGGGAGCAATCTTTCAGTGTTGATCTGATTCCTTTTAAATTAGGGGAGTTTGATGTGGTTTTGGGAATGGACTGGCTATCTAGCAACGATGCTCAGATAGACTGTAAAGGGAAGAAAGTTAAGTTAAATGTCCCAGGGAAGAAAGAAGTTATATTTAGAGGAAAGAGGCAGACGCAGAAGTTTTTGACTATGGCCCAGGCCAAAAGGATGCTACGAAAAGGAAGTGAGGCTTACCTAGCCTATGTGGTGGACAAGCAGAAGGAGGTGCCCAACTTACAAGATATTCCAGTAGTCAACGAATTTGAAGATGTATTCCCACAAGACCTTCCGGGATTACCACCCGATAGAGTGATTGAATTTGCTATTGAGTTGGCCCCAGGGACGGCGCCAGTTTCAAAAGCACCTTACCGGTTAGCCCCGTTAAAAATGAAGGAATTAGCTATCCAATTGCAGGAACTCTTGGATAAGGGTATGATAAGACCCAGTGTGTCTCCGTGGGGAGCACCAGTTTTATTTGATAAGAAGAAAGATGGGAGCATGAGGTTGTGCATCGACTATAGAGAGTTGAACAAGCTAACCATAAAGAACAGGTACCCATTACCTAGAATAGACGATCTGTTCGACCAGCTAAAGGATGCTGTTTATTTTTCCAAGATCGACCTGAGAACTGGATATCACCAACTAAAGATTAAACCCGAAGATATTTCCAAGACAGCGTTCCGTACCAGGTATGGGCATTATGAGTTCTTGGTAATGTCCTTTGGATTAACCAACGCCCCAGCGGCTTTCATGGATTTAATGAATAGAGTATTTAAGAAGTACTTGGACAAGTGTGTGATAGTTTTTATCGATGATATTTTGATCTACTCAAGGACTGAGGCAGAACATGCAGAGCATTTGAGGATAGCTCTAGGAATACTCAGAGAGGAGCAGTTATATGCCAAATTCTCGAAGTGTGAATTCTGGCGGAATGAAGTACAGTTTTTAGGACATGTGATCAATAAAGAAGGAGTATTGGTCGACCCCTCCAAGATAGAGGCGGTCTCAAATTGGGAAAGGCCAACCACACCCACAGAGGTAAGGAGTTTCATAGGATTGGCCGGCTACTATCGTAGATTCGTACAGGACTTTGCGAAGATCGCAGCCCCTTTGACACGACTTACTCGTAAGACAGAGAAGTTTGAATGGACGGAGGAATGCGAGAACAGTTTTTAGGAATTAAAGAAAAGGTTGATAACGGCTCCGGTATTAGCATTGCCGGACGGAAAAGGAGATTTTGTGATATATAGTGACGCGTCGCACAAAGGATTAGGATGTGTGCTTATGCAGCACGGTAAAGTTATTGCGTATGCGTCGAGACAACTGAAGGAATACGAGGTTAGATATCCTACTCATGACCTTGAGCTCGCGGCAATAGTATTTGCTTTAAAAATTTGGAGGCACTACTTGTATGGAGAGAAGTGCGAGATTTTCACAGACCATAAGAGCCTCAAGTACATATTTACGCAGAAAGAGCTCAACATGCGCCAGAGGAGATGGTTAGAACTAATCAAGGACTATGATTGTGAGATTCTCTATCATCCAGGGAAAGCCAATGTGGTGGCTGATGCCCTTAGTAGAAAGGAAAGACTCAGAATGATAACGACTTCGGAAGAGTTGATAAGGGATTTTGAGAAATGGAAATAGAAGTAAAGGTAACCGGAACCGGAACTGAAAAGCTTTTTGAGATCTCAATGCAGCCAGAGTTATTGGAAAAGATCAGATTGTGCCAGGAGAAAATAATGAATGAAGGCAGAGAGTCAATGACTAGAGAGGAGATCCATACTGAGAAAGATGATAAAGGGATAATGAGGTACTCCTACCGAATTTGGGTTCCGAATGTTCAAGAACTTAAAGATGAGATTTTGGATGAAAGCCATAATTCAAGGTATTCCATTCACCCAGGAAGTACCAAGATGTATAGGGATTTGAAGGAATATTACTGGTGGCCCAACATGAAGAGGGACGTAGCAGAATGGGTAAGCAAGTGTTTGACTTGCCAAAGAGTAAAGGCGGAGCACCAGAGACCCAGTGGACTTTTACGACCCCTGGAGATTCCCGAATGGAAATGGGAACAGATAGCGATGGATTTTGTTGTAGGCTTGCCAAGGACGAAAGCCAATCACAACGCCATTTGGGTAATTATAGACCGACTGACAAAGTCAGCTCATTTCATTCCTATCAATGAGAGATACACAGTCGATAGACTGGTGGACATTTACCTTAAGGAAATAGTGACGCGACATGGAGTCCCAGCGTCCATTGTCTCAGACCGAGACCCCAGGTTCAACTCCAGATTTTGGAGGAGCTTTCAGGAATGTGCGGGGACCAAGTTAAATATGAGTACCGCGTACCATCCCCAAACGGTATGGACAGAGTGAAAGGACCATCCAGACACTAGAGGATATGTTGAGAGTCTGTGCAATAGACTTTAAAGGAAGTTGGGATGATCACTTGCCGTTGATCGAGTTTTCTTATAATAATAGCTTTCATGCTAGCATCGAAATGCCGCCTTATGAGGCTCTGTACGGAAGAAGGTGTCGATCTCCCTTATACTGGGATGAAGTAGGAGAGCGGAAGATGCTCGGACCCGAAGTGGTCCAAAGGACCAAAGACATAGTGGATCTTATCAGAGGGCGACTTGTAGCAGCCCAAGACAGACAAAAGAAATACGCAGACCTAGCCCGAAAGGACAAGGAATATGAAGTAGGGGACTTAGTACTGTTGAAAGTATCCCCTTGGAAGGGATTAATGAGGTTCGGAAAGAAAGGAAAACTAAGCCCAAGATACATTGGACCTTTTGAGATATTAAGACGGATTGGAAAGTTAGCTTACGAGCTAGCCCTACCCCCTAATTTGCAACAAGTTCATAATGTGTTCCATGTGTCAATGCTAAGGAGGTATCATCGGGATGCCAGGCACATAGTGGAGTACGAGCAGGTGGATATGCAGCCAGATCTAACTTACGTGGAGAAGCCAGTAAGGATTATGGATAAGAAGGAGCAGGTGCTTCGGAACAAAGTGATCAAGCTAGTCAGAGTACTATGGCAGAATCATAATGTGGAAGAAACAACTTGGGAACTAGAGAGCACAATGCTAGAAAAGTACCCCCATTTATTTTCTGTTTGATTCCGAGACGGAATCCTTTAAGGAGGGGAGACTGTAATAACCCCAAAATTTTCAACTTTTTGTAACCCTTGTGAATAGTGTTTTAGCTGAATGAAGAAACTTTCATGCCACACTATGTAGGGGTTCTGTTATGGATATTCTGGGATATTATTAGTACTCTATGAAGTATATAAGTGTATGTAAAGATCGTCAGAATCCAATTCCGAACACTTTGGTTTTTCCCGGAAATCCACAAGATACGGAGAGAATTGAGTATAAGGTAACAGGATAAAAAGGATTTAAATTAAAGGATTATAATAGAGGATCATAAAAAGTAATATAATGTATTGAGAAAGGTTAAGGGAACCTAAGTAATAAGATCCTGGGTATGATCCTTCAAACGATAAACGAGAACGAAAGTTAAGCAAACCGTATAACAGATCAGCGGTCATTAGGCAAACGATTAGGAAGTTAATCAAAGGGATTAGGGGGAATGATGTCATCCAACCAATAGAAAGAGGATAAGGAAGGGAGGATGACATCATGAGGATGACATAAGCATGACATGGGAAGGAAGGAGGTGTGGTAGCTTTGTAACCACACAATTTCAAGGGCAAGAAAGTAATTGACTAAATCAAATACAAAACAAGTCAACCAAGCCAAGTAAAAATCATTCTCATCAAAAATCAAAAGCAACCAAGGCATGAGTTCTTCATTTGCTCTCGGCTTTTAGCATTTTTAAAGGCATAGAATTTCAAAACTCAAGATCCAAGCCTCCTAAATTGGTAAGATAATTCCCTAATCATCTTCATGCTTAGTTAGGACTATATCATGAGTTTAAGCCATTAATTCTTTCTCAATCTTCTTCATTTAATCAAAGAAGAAGACAATGAATAGTGTTTTCAAGTTTTTAACTTGAACTTTTTCTTGTTTTTCTTGAAGATCCAAGCATTCTTAAGACTTCTCAAAGCTTCTTAAGGCTTCCTAGCTCCACCCACCACTTCAAGGAAGGTATACCATCTCCAAACCCTAGATTCCTATATATTATAAGATGATTTTGATTAGTGGGTTGATATTGTAGTTTGTTGTTATGATTTAGAGTTTGGGATTTGGAATGGTAGTGAAATGGAATGGTAATTGTTGTGGTTTTGATTTAAAGGAACTTAAGTATGATTAAAGTTAAGTTTAAGCATAAGTATGAATGATTAAATTGAATTGGTTGGGGTTGTTATGATGTGATAAGGATGGATGTTTGTTGTGTGTTGGATTTGAGGTTGGTTTGTGGTTGGTTTTGTATGGTTTAAAATTGGGAAATCGCGTAAACATAGCCGTCGTAACGTCCGATTTTCTTTGGACTGTTTTTGTGCATAGCATTAGGACCCGAGAACCCCCTGCTAGATTATGACCACTTCCATGTTTAGATAGCTCATGTTACGAGCTTCGTTTTGATATGTAGTTCGTTCGATTCCGATGCACGGTTTAGGAGAAACGACCGTTTCAAGTAACGGCGTTTCGCGAACGAAACTTTTTCCCTCGCCTTACTTTGAAACATAGGTTAAAGACCAAAAAGGGTTAATTAATGTATGAAACATTTATGGTAAGTGTGTTAGGCAGTTGGTAAGACACTCGCGAAGGAATCGCTTTAAAACTCGTAAAGGTTAAATTATTAAAAATGGTGGAGCCGAGGGTACCCGAGTGACTTAAGCGAATCGGTGAGCGCAAAACAAGCGTTAGAGTCTAAGTTAGTTAAAGTATAGATTTACAAGTGATTTTGGTTTAATTCCAACTTACTTGTTGTTTATAGGTTACCAGACTCGTCCCGAGCCTTTCTCACCCCCAAGTCGCTCAGGCAAGTATTCTATCCGTTATACTGTTGTTGTGATGTATACACTTGTATATGCATTATCTTGCGATAGATGCATGATGTTTATATTAGCAAATGTTGCAATATATTGAAGCATGCTGCTATGGTATATATATGCATGCCTGTTTCATATTCTTTCCATATATAATTGTTGATTCAGTTGATAATACCTATGCTAGAGGATAGCGGTAACTTGCATATACCCTTAGTATAGGGACCCAAAGGTGAAAATATTTCTAAAACCGGGAGTCGAGGATCCCTAGTAGATTTTGTATATATGGATATGGATATATATATATATTTATATATATATATATGGTTATAGTTTTCCAAACTATTAATCGAATAAGGTTTATTCGATTACTTTAACTTTATTTTATTATTGAATATTATTTCGAATATTATTCGAAGGCGTATGACTCCTTTTATTTGTTTATCTGAATATTATTTGAATATTCATTCGAGGGCTTATGACTCTTCTATATTATTTATTGAATATTATTTGAATATTCATTCGAGGGCTTATGACTCTTTTATATTATTAGTGAATATTATTGAATATTCATTTGAGGATCTATGACTCCGATTATTTGCTAAAATATATTCTTTATTTTATTAAAGAATAAGGTGTTAATAATCAAACTTATTTTCGATTATTCAAATAAAGATAATACTTTCATATAAGTATATCTTTGGTTATTTAATACTCGTTTCAAGTATAAGTTTTAATACTTCTACTTCAATTATTTTTATAAAGATTATTCTTTATGGAATATTATTTAAATATTAACATTCAGTCATTTTCTAAATATTCTGGGGACTGATTTACTTCATTAAATCAGTTTTACTCCAAACACTCTTTAAAGTGTTTTCGAGTCTTTAAAATGATTTTCAAAAGTTAGAGCGGATCCCAAAACTATTTTTATATTTAAGATCTTCCTTTTAAAAAGGGGATTTAAATACTCGCTCAAAACATGGGGGATCCAGCTCGGTGGTGTGTTTTATATTTGCAACAAGGTTGCTGTCTTGGTAAAAGAGTTTTTGATTACTTACCCAATATTCGGGAAGTAAAATTCTTGGAACAAGTTAATCCATTAACAGGCATCGCCTGGGAAATATCGGTGAGTTTTCCTTTCCAACTAGATACGACTTCTTGTTGGAGCCGTATCAACAAGTTTCTACTTGGGGAAAGGGGGAAACGAGCTTTACGTTTCAGAGTCATGGATTTCATCTGAACTAGGAGTGGCGTAAGTGGTCGAGTAGCGCCGGCCCAGCCTTATTATATTGGCCCAAATGGCCTGGAAGTTCCGCTAAGGCGGTCCATTCCTTAGGAGTTCAGTGTTCGGTTGACAAGTAAATCCGACAGGTTCTCCTCTACATGTAGAAAATGGTGGGGTTGTACTACTACGACTGATCATCGTAAGTGGTCTTCCTGGCGCGGGTAAACTCCCGTAATGAGTTCATCATCCATTTGGATAATTCTGCAACACTACCCGTAGCATTTCGATCGAAAGGCTACTAATGGGTGGTTGCCGAAGCATTGACAGGGTCAAACATTTTTATTGGTGTATCCATTGAATGAAGTATCTCGTAACTTCATCTCTTTTCAAAATATTTCAAAGATCAAATATTTTCAAGTTTTATTTGTGGTCTCATCTATGGGATGACCTCGTAAATCTTATAATA
Organism: Apium graveolens; assembly: GCF_009905375.1. Taxonomy (NCBI): domain Eukaryota; kingdom Viridiplantae; phylum Streptophyta; class Magnoliopsida; order Apiales; family Apiaceae; genus Apium; species Apium graveolens. Next base: position 14,844,804 of record NC_133648.1, on the reverse strand, counting down.
CTTGAACGGTGATAGTTCAAGTAGCTTTATAAATGATATAAGTGTGGGGAAGTATTGGTAACTTCATTCCTTGTTTTCACTTATATCTAGTAAGTAATATCTTACACACGATAAAGATTCTAGTAAGTATCCATTTAGATACTTGTATTATTGTTATCACTACATATTATCTTGCGAGCTGTAAGGCTCACTCTTGCTTTATTTCTTCATCACACAACAACAGTTAGGAGAGATGGCCAGACTCCAGCAGACCCAGCGCAAGCGCGTGGGAAGCGTCCCGCGTCTTCCCGATGATGTTGTAGCTGCTATAGCTGCAGAGGTAGATCCATTGTAGTTCAGACCATCTACTTTTGAGAATCAATTATGTATAATTATAACTGTGGCAGATAATGGCAATTAACTGTAAATTATCAAGTAATCATTTTGGGTTGTAATAATTTAAATTGTGGATTCAAAGACTTGTACTTATTTCAATTTCATCTCTGAGACTATAACGGGTTGTGGTGTGTGTTAGTGTGGGGTCACAGCATGAGGTTATTTATTATTAATTAAGTGAAGTGATATTGTGGAAAGAAAGACCGTGACAACCCGGATCCCCGACCCCGGATCTGGGGGTGTTACATGTATCTACCTTCAGAATTCCTGCTACCTTTCCTTGTAACACTCTTTGCATAGGATCTGGTATTCATTAGTTGTCATAAGCTCAATCAACTCATAAGCTTAAAATAGATTTTGGCCCATAAGACTCCACCAGACGCTACATCGAGCATAGGTCTAGACCGAGTGCCCAAACCATTATAGAAACAGTTTATAATCATCCAATCAGGCATGCCATGGTGTGGCCACTTCCTTAGCATCTCTTATACGATCCTAATCCTCATACAGAGATTCTCCAGTTTGCTGTGCAAATTGAGTAAGAGCATTCCTGATTGCAAGAGTCTTCGCCATAGGAAAGAATTTAGTGAGAAACTTTTGAGCAAGATCCTCCCATTGGTGATAGACCCTGGTGGTAGAGAATGTAACCAGCACTTTGCTTTATCCCTGAGTGAAAAATGGGAAGAGTCGCAGCTTGATAGCTTCAGTCACTCCTTGAACTTGAAAGTGTCGCAGATCTCGATGAAATCCCTGATGTCCATGTTGGGGTCTTCTGTAGGAGAACCCCCAAATTGAACTGAGTTCTGTATCATCTGCATCGTTCTCAACTTGATTCAAAATTGTTAGCCGGGATGGCTGTTCTGATGAGGCTCGACTAAATATCATTGATCTTTGGCTGAGAATAGTCCATCAAAGCCTTAGGATTTCTGCTTGATCTCCCATCACTACTAAAGCTGGTTCCTCAACTTTCTCTTCTTTTCAAAAACTTTCTCTTCGTCCTCAAAACTTCCCTACGAATCACTACAACTTCTTCCTCGGCTTGATCCAGAGTTCTCTTACGAGCCCGCGAACGCGTATGCATACGTGATCGCAAGTAATATAGAATTATTTCTAGTTCATTCTCACATAGATTGGTTTAGGTTAACTATGTGATTTATGCACTTATGCAACAATGATATGGCTATTATTCAATGATAAGACGAATAACAAATTGGGTTTGATTATAACTATGATTAACTATTGAGAATTATGCTAAAGAATATTAACTAAGAGATTAAAGAGATTTAAATATATACACAAACATGGGATTCTAAATCATTAAATACTTCATTCAATAGCCTTATTGATCTTAACCTTAGCATGTAATGGTGATGACATAATCAGATAACACAAACTGATAAAAGCCAACTTTCGTTGTATGAATACCATACTACCAGACATCCACAAAAGAGATAGAAGCTAAATAGACACCAATTATATTGAGACCCTATATGTCTATAGAATTTGACAACAAAAGTTTAATCCACAAGTTATCTCTCGTGATTACATAGGGCAAGTAAAATGGTTAAAATTACCTACGAATCATGCATAACAATAACACATGAACCTATGCTAGCATGGCGAGTTCTAAAGCCTTAAATTCGCTTTCGCTTCATTAAAGATTAGCATGCTATCTTATAAGTTCGCGACGTTCACAAGACGAATAAGCACAACCAATGCTAGGCTATTATACAATCACCACACACTAAGGTATTGAAACAATTTAACTAAAGAAATCCATAAATAAATCCGTTAGAACCCCACGATAACGATTAGCCCATAATCGGACTCATCATCAACGTGGAGTTCGATGAAAGCATGGTATAATAACGTAGTCTTTATAAAAAAACCCAAGTAGTAATCCAGAGTATTAGGGTTCAACAAAACAAGAAATGGACATCCAAGATTCAACATAAACTAAGAATCACAAGTATAAACTAGATCTTCTTCTTCTCGTGAATTGTGCTATAGGACTTCTTGTCGTCTTCTCCTTAAGCTCCGTTATAAATAAATGTCTTTTTATGTGTTTATAGAAAGCCATAATCCAAAAGCCCATAAAAACACATCTTCTATTAAAACAGGAAACTAGATTCTCGAACCTGGCTCGGTCGCACTTTCACCAGCGCGGGCGCGCTATCTTTCTGCTTCTTTGGCGCGGGCGCGCCGGTCTTCTGGAAAACTGAAATTTCCTTCTTTTCTTGTAGCAATAAGTTGGTCTTCATGAGCCTTTTATTCCTTGGACACCATCCTAAAACATATTAGCATCAAATCAATGTTAATTCACCTGAATTCCTGATTAATGACTGAAATGCAAAAGCACTAGAAAATACAATTAAAACACCAACAACTTGAGTACAAATACACCAATTCAAAACTTAATGGAGCGTTATAAAGTGTCATAAATTCCACTCAATACTTGCTAACAACTTTTTACAAGGAGTGTTAGGTGATTCACAGAGCCACAGTTCTCACATTCTTTCTTGGAGCATTTACAACATAAGCAAAATTTTGCTTTTGGTTTATCCCAATTTTCCCCATTTCTATTTTTCTTCTTCTTTCTTGTATCTCAGTTTGGTTTCTCTGACAGGGTCTTGGAACCTTGGTTGTCCATGAGATTCTCTTCATCTTTGTAAGATTGAGTGGCTTCTGTATTTTTCTTCTCATTTCTTCATCAACCATTTCTTGCGTGATAATAAACTCTTCTCACTGAAGTTAACTTCACATGCCTTGAACATAGGTGAAACAACTTTCTTTGCTGGGAATATTTTTATTTTCTGTTGCTTTTCTTTGTCAACCGTATATTTTTCTTTGTTGTTCAAGACATCATAATCAAGACCAATAGCAATATTTGCACATGGCTTATTTTTCTCATGGTATTGTCCAACCAACTCAGATGCATTCTTGATGGATTCAACTTCACTTCATTTTTTTCTAGCTTCTCCCTTAACACTGCTTCAATCTCACTTGCACACTTGATCTTGTTCTTCAGATATGCATTCTCTTGTCTCACAGCTCAAGCTCTACCATCAAAAAATTCAAGCTTCTTGTCTCATTTTCAAGCTTCTCATTTATCTTTGTCAGTCGGTAACCTCTTATTAGCAGCAACCATACTGTATGAATGTGAAAATTTATGGCTCATCTTCTCTACAGTTTTCTTATATTGACTCATATTTTAAATC